>NC_136072.1:945811346-945987879 GCF_964261635.1 Lissotriton helveticus
TGTGACAAAAAAGTATTCCTCGATGTCTGTGTCAACGACTGCCTTCGATCCACACTGCGGACAGCAGGGTTCACAACTTGAATTCAGCTTTGCATCTACACTACGGACTGCATTGAGGTTAGCCTTGATTTATGTAAGGCAGAGACAATTTTGTTAAATGATGCAACAAAAAACATTCCTCAAAGTCTGTACTGAGTACTGCCTTCAAATGTATACTGCGATCAACAGAGTTCACTACTTGATACCAGAAGTGCATCAGCACTACACACAACATTAAATTCATTCTCGATTTATTTAAGGCAGAGACAATTGTACTGTATCCTCAGATTTTGTTAACTGTGATGAAAGAGCATTCATTGATGTTTGTGTCGAATACTGCCTTCGATCTACACTGCGGACAGCAGGGTTTACAACTTGAATTCAACTTTGCATCTACACTTCGGACAGTGAGGAATTCACCCTTGATTTATTTAATGCAGAGACAATTATACTGTATGTGTTCAGCCTTTGTTAAAATAAGAGACAAAAATCATTCGTCCATATCTGTGCTCAGTACGGCCTTCGATCTACAGTGCGGACAGCAGGCTTCACAACTTCAATTCAGCTTTGAATCTATACTACGGACAGCATGAAATTTAGCCTTGATTTATTTAAGGAAGAGATAATAGTACTTTCTTGTCCTCATATTTTGTTAAAGGATATGACAAAAAGAATTTCTTGATGTTTGTGATGACTACTACTTTCGATCTACATTGTGAGGGCTCACGATTCAGGTGGAATGGCGATTGCACATGACGCATTCCAGTAGGCAAGAGACATTGTACCAGTGCGACCCGCCCGAACCATGAATCATCGCAGGGTGCGCACACGCTGAGTTCTTCAGGTACCACTAACTCACTGCACCACAAGTCATCTCCCCGTGGCCTTATTACGACAGAATTCACTAGGCAAAAATCATTGCTCCAAATGCGGCTGGACCACACCACGCATCATCGCTGGTTGCGTAGACTCTGAGACCCACACCTACCACCAACTCTATACAGCTCAAGTCAATGCCACATGGCTGTGGGCCCTTCCAGACGACTGCCTCTGGTCTATACTGCGAACAGTAGGGCTCACAATCTAAGATTATTACCAATGCAAATTGTGTAGGAGATTATAATTGGTAAAGAAAACCAAATGCTCCCAATCTGCTACATTGCCACCAGACATATGTACCCATTTTGTGAATGTTAGAATGCACTGTGTGAAGTCCAACGTTTAATTTGTTATGGGGAGCAATCAGTAGACCTAGTTTGCAGAACAATTGATAACCATCAATGGTATTTTCTTTTCCCCTCAAAGTACATGCAATCCAGCATGCAACATTCAATGCTTTGAGTGCAGTCCGTTCAGACCACGCATCATCGCAGAGTGAGCACACGCTAAACACCATATGTACCACTAACTCAGTACACCATAAATAATCGCCCCAAGGCTTTATTAAGGCAAAATTCAGTAGTCAAAAAACATTACCCCCCGTGCGCCCTGTCCGGACCACGCATCATCGCAGGTTACGTACACACTCAGTCCCAAAGGAACTACTAACTCAGTGCACCATAATTCATCGCCACGTGGCCGTATTCAGGCAGAATTCAACTGACTCTTCATTCATTATTTGCAGGGTGCAGTACCAAACTAAATAAAACGTCTATAAAACCCGATACAATATCCCTTTAGTAGCCTTCCTTCAAAAACTTCTTTTAGATCAGTTCTAGGTTTAGTTGAAAAACAACATTCATGCTGCAAGTGCAAAGGCACACTCAATGGCAGTCTACACTGTGGACAGAACAGGTCACAACTTGAACTATAATGTCCCTGAAACATAAACATTTCGACAATGTATTCCATACATGTTTCATCTTTTATTTCAATCGTGATTACAGATTATACAGTCCAGTAGACAACTCGCTGACTACCAGACGTACCACTAACTCAGTGCACCATAAAGAATCGCAACGTGGCCTTATTAAGGCAAAATTCAGTTGCCAAAAGACATTCTTACCAGTGCGGTCTGCCTGGACCACGCATCATCGCAGGTTTCACACAAACCGACCCTACCTTAGTGCACCACAACTCATGTAACCCTTTACGATAGAATCTTCTGTGTATTATTTCACATATATTGCTCCTAAGGCAGAAGTCATAAACTATTTACAATTGAATATCTATGTATGATATCATGATTACTATTCTACTTGTTACCAACAGCAATGTAATAAAATGGAGTCGAGCACACATGCCCATACCCACTTCAACTATCTGTGTCTGTGTATTTATTATGTTTGTAAAATGCTGCTCCTGCGCCCTACCACATTATATTGTGCAATAAATAGCGTATGCAACCATCTTATCTCTGACAGTAAATGTGGTCTATTCCTCCTTTTTTTTATTTATTTTTTTAGCATATTTATATAGAACAAAAGCAACCCAAAACTATATCAGCAATTTACATGAGCACCGTATTTACAGTACATTTTCAGGCACGGGTAGATTGCGTATTTACTCTACAATAACAGGATGTGGATGCAACTCCGAGCCTCGAACACTGATTTCCAGCACCAAGTTCAACAGTATACCTGAATGACCACATACATATATATATTACCTGCCTTTCATGTGCCAAAAACTGCAACTTAAACCTTTGAAAGCCCTGTATTACTACAGCTACAACACTCCAATGAATGTACAACAAACATTCATAACCGCTGAAATGCGTCATGTCCACCATCTTTTATGTGTGCATCTATGGATGAATATAGGGTCAGTGATACCCCGTACCTTCCATAATGGCCATGTTGTGGAACTTTACAGATAAAATGACACATTTGCGTTTAAGACCTGGGTGACGTCAGCACTACAAAACGGACACCCAAATCATTTGATTTCTCACATAGCTCAGGACGGAACCACGCCCATAGCTCCTGAATCATGGTTCAGAGCCTTGCGCAGCACTGGTATACGTCAGGCCAGCCCACTCCGCTTACGCTTCCAGGAAAAAACAAAAACGTAACATTGCCCAGATTTCCATTGTACTGATTTCTTAGTTCCAGGTCCAGTTGTCAGAAAGGCACACACACTCCCTCATGCCTGGTATACACCCACACCACACCCATCCAGGACATACGACACTACACACGTGACCCTACCAATAAAAAAGACGAGGCGCACATGCTCTACGCCATATTAAAGTTGCTCCCATCGCAAGAGCTGTGATGGCCCGTCCTAGTGGTTCGGACGCCTCAGGTAGGCCCGAAGCACCGAGTACAACGGTCCACCATTATGTGCATGGCCTCTTAGGTCACTGAGTTAGTGGTACCGTAAGGACTGAGCGGGTGAGGAACCTGCGATGAAGATAGATGCACAAGTATGTCCTTTCCCATAACAATATCAAGACTCAGCACCATATGTCAGACTTCTTGGTGGCAGAGCGGGACTGCATCATGTAGAAGGTGTCCTGTCCACGAAAAGGTGAGCAATTTGGCCTGGGTGCGCATCGGAGGAAGTCGATGGGGTGCAGCAGACTGGATACAAAAAGGCGATGCAGCGATTTAGGCATACGCAGTCCCATACCCCGTATCTTGTTGCATTTATATATTTTTTTCCAATAGCAGGAACTTTTTTATAATCGGTCAAATGTCCGACGCTCGTGATGATCGAAACCACGTCTATCACTTCTCACCACTTGCTTTCACAACCGAATAAAAAGATTACTACTATAGTAATTTTTCAAAAATCGAAGCCTATTTAACAGGTTGGAACTGTACAAATACAACCACACCATAAAATAAACCAGTTTCCTCACATTGGTCCCTAGCAGTGAGATTCAGTACTTGTGTCTAGCAGTGCCGTAAGGTTATTACGTTTGAATCCCCCAAAAATCTGCCAAGTCCATGGCTAGTAAGAAGTTTGTGCCAAGTTGCCAATTTGCCAACTTTTAAAAAGTTTTTGAAAAAGTTAAAAAAGTTTGTGAAACATTTTGCTAAAGGTTTTGCAAAGTCTCTACGAGTTGCAACAGGGCTGGGAAACAAGACGATCATCATGGCCTCTCAGAATCATTGACTTGAAGGTTATGTGCAAGAACAGGAATATCAGCTTGAATGCCTAAGCAAAGAAAGAGGATATAGAGATAGCCCTGTGGCCTTGGAAGAGGCCCACAGAGCACAAGCACTATTGAAAAATCAAATCACCCCAGATAGCTGGGTAGAAGACGATGACAGGGAGGTCATCAATGTGAAGGATGCGGTGGGTGATAATACTTTGTCCTCTGGTATCCGCAGGAGACTTCCTTCAGTATCTGGTAGTGAAAGGAGCACAACATCAGATGGGTATCAAGAAACCTTGAAGCCAAAGTTAGCCTCCTGAAGTTGGAGGAAAGGCGATTGGCCTTGAAGGAGAGAAGGCTGTCCTTTGAAGAGATTAGGGTTAAGCTGGGCTTGAAGACACATGACAATGGTGACAGCAAACAAGATAATGAGGTAACTGCAGGGGGAGCCTATGATGCAAGGTTGCCCAAGGGTATTGTATCTAAATATGTCAAGGAGGGTGACATTGATAAATGGGTGGCATCTTATGGGCAAACTCTTAGGATGAGGAAAGTGGGTACCCAACACTTGGGGTCCTTGTTGTGGGAAATGGTTCCAGTGGTGGGCGGTGTTAGCCCCTGACACTAGAGAATGATGTGGCAGAGTCACAGACACACATGAAGTCAGCACTGATTGTGCTCTTTGGTCTCACCCCTGAAGAGTATTGACAGACAGAAATTTCGGAACACTCACAAGGGGGCAACACAGACAAGGGTAGAATTTATGGATGATTCTGTAAAGTCACTGGAAGGCTTTATTAAGGGTAACAAAGTGGATTCCTAGAATAAAATTCAGTGGTAAAAGAGCACATACATACTAATTGTTCCTCAGAGAAGATACATCAGCATCCTGTCGATTCTAAACTTTCTAGTCCTTGAGAGCTGGGAAAGATGTCTAATACATAGGTATGCACTAGCGTGCCCAGAAAAGTCCATTGGAGGTGATCCTAAAAAAAGAGGGACAGGCCCCTCTTCAGGGTAAAGAAGTGGGTTAAGATAAAAATGAGACCCTCTAAGGAGCCCGAAAGAATGCTCATGGGGAGGAGCCCTGAGTTCATCCCAGTACAAAGGCTGGGGTTACGCTGGAAATAATTATGCCCCTTCAAAGGAAGGGGTGTGCTATGACTGTCAAGAGCCAGGGCACAAGAGGGGAGAATTGTTGTGCACAAAAAGTCACCCATTGGTGACCATCCCAAAGGCATTGCATGTATGGATAAGGGTGGAAGCTGTTCTTGGAAGTTCTAGAGCGCACACTGAGATTGCATTATTTTTAGTGGGTGGGCAGGAAATTGAACTCCTGGAACCCTGACCTCTAAGTATGGAAAAGTATAGGTAGTGGCCAAGAATCAAGGGCTGACAAATACAGGTGCCAGCATATCCATGGTTATGGATAAGCTGCTTTCCCGAGACTAAATCATCACAAATTAGGTGTGCCATATAGAGTCAAACTCTGATAATGACAAAAAGTCCCATGATCCCATGGCAATGGTGGACTGTGAGTGGGGAGGAGTTACTGGCCTGAAAAAGTTGGCTATGTTTCCTGCCATCACTGTGGAGTGTCTGCTGGAAAAGGACCTGGAAACGTCTGCCTGGGCCTTCATGAGTGTGTGTGTGTCAATTAGAGCACAAGAAACCTTGCAGTGGTGTCAAGGGAGTCTCGAAGAATGACCCAGGTCCTCAGTAACAAGAGTAAGGGCAGCACGTATGGTCAGCAACCTTCCAAGAGTCCTGAGGCCAGAGGGAGTCTAACCCTGAGTACAAGGGTATGTTGCTTAGAGAGGAGGATGTTCCCTTGACAGCCTTACCAGAGCTAGCAGAGCTTCAGGGAGCAAGTAATCCCTCCATAGTGGACCTGAGCCAAGACAAAAGATGTTTCTCACTCTTGAAAGCCAGAGGCAGCTAGATGAAAGGCAAGGGCAAGGGGATGTCAGTGGTACCCATAAGGTATACAGGGAGGAGGAAGACGTCTAAATTGAGGCTTGGGACCCCAAACCAAGGGCAACCAGGGAAATGGTGGTCCACCAGCAGTATAGTTAATCCCGTAACTTGCCATCTGGGGTAGACTAAACCCTGGAAGAGGTTGATCAATCACTTTTATGAGCCTCAGCTGTTTGAGAGAGTAAAATAATTCTGTTACTTTTCTGTTACCTGTCAAGCTAGTGGCAAGACAGAGGGCAAACCAAAGGCTACCCTGATATCACTTCTTGTGTCTACATGTTCCCTAGACTCACAAACTGCATTTGGAAATAGGTTCATCCTGGGGTAGTGGACCGTACCACCAGCTATCCAGAATCCATTCCACTCAGCATTGTGAAAGCCCCTGCTGTGGCGAGGGCTCTGTTTGATAAATATACCAGTGAATGTTTCCCTAAGGAAGATACTTCAGGTAGAGGCAGTCACTTTGTCTGCTTATCTGAAAGAAATGTGGTATGAGTGCGGTGATACTTTTGAATTCACCACTGCCTATTATACCCTAGATAATGTTCTGGTTGAGAGATTTAACAAGACCATGAAAGGCATGATAATGGATTTGCCAGAAAACCTCAGCAGTAAATGGACTGTCCTCCTGCCATGCCTCTTGTTTACCTACAGGGAGGTACCCTACATTGGAGTGGGCTTCAGCCATTTCGAGTTCCTCTTAGGTCTCCCTGTAGACATCCACTGAGTTTAGTGAGAGTGGGATAATAATAATAATAATAATCCACATTTGTATAGCGCACAATCACCCGTTAGGGTCTCTAGGCGCTGGGGGCCGTCGGGAAGATTAAGCAAGCTATTGCCCAGAGTCGCATGGTGCTGGACTAACCTGCCGCCGGAGCCGGGGATCGAACCCTGATCCCCAGATTCCAGCGTCAGTCGCCCTGGCCGCGGCGCCACACCTCTCAGAGAGGCCCATCAAGGAACCTAGACAAAATATTGTGGGTTATGTATTAGGCCTTTGTTCCAGGATGGCAAACAAGACATTTGGAGACCAGCCGGGACATTGTCAAGCACTGGCATGACTAGAAGCTCTCACTAGTAGATTACCAACACGGACAGTTAGTTCATATTCTAGAGTCTGTAGCTCATAGGGCACTAAAGGAAAAGTGAACTTGACCCTTTCCAAATTTGGAAAAGAAGGGGGAAGTCATCTATCTGGTAGAGGCAGCTCAGGAAACCCTCACAGATTTATCCAGGGCTATAGGCTAAATCTCTACAATGACAGAGCAGAAATGACCATGCTCATGATGACCAATTGAGTGGAAGAAGAGGAAAGTCAACCTCCCCTTAACCTGCTGTCAAAGATGGCTCAGTGGATGGAGTAGTCCTTGCCTCCACTTTAACAGACCAATAGCAAACAGTACTGATTCAACTTTTTTAAATAGTTTTTTTGTTTTCCTTGACCCCAGCTCTGACCACTTGATATACCCATGAGGTAGGGGTGGGCAGAGGGCCAGGGTGCCCTACTCCTAGCCCCAGAGCTTGGAATGTTCCTAGAGGGAGCACAAGCATGGGGGCCTGGTCTCTACAAAGAGACCATTCACTGATGGGAGCTCTTTAGAGTCAGAGGAGCTTGGGGAGGGGAGACTGCCGCAAGTTCTGTTTTCTGAGAGTACCACTGCACAGCGGAGGGTACAGAGGCACATAGGTAGTGGTAGTAGTTGGAAAGAATCTACAGTGGGAAGACCAGTGGGTTAGAGGTTCCCAGTTCTGAGATAAGAGCACCTCAAGGCAGTCCCTGGTAAGGCCACTTCTGGCCTGGGGGTCTCCATGAACTGTCACCGGGACAGAAGGCTGGAGACCTGCACCAGGCAGGCTTTCAAACCTGTCTCAGGCCTGCCACTACAGGACCTGTGTGTGCTGTACTCCATTTTATAATATTATACCTGCTTATTATGTGCCATTTCGTCTTGACTGTAACACTTGGAGCGGTAATTGCAAACACAACAGTGATGGACAGAATGTGGATCAATGTCACACATTCACCCCAGTCCAAAGATCTGGGCCCAAATCCATCGTTTTTCCACTCCACACCACCCTGGGTTAGACAATGGCAATATGCAAATCAGCGCTGACCCTGTACCCCATGGGAACAGTCCAGTCCGAACTACAAAAGCCATGTCCTTCCCAGAACGGAAACAAGCATCCGAGGACCGGCCCGGTTTCGAGGTAACACCTCTCATCAGCCCGGCTAGCTTGATTCCAGTGGTGTGGAGTGCCTGGGACTCACGTCTGAGCATCCCCAGTACACTTGGAGCGGTAATTGCAAACACAACAGTGATGGACAGAATGTGGATCAATGTCACACATTCACCCCAGTCCAAAGATCTGGGCCCAAATCCATCGTTTTTCCACTCCACACCACCCTGGGTTAGACAATGGCAATATGCAAATCAGCGCTGACCCTGTACCCCATGGGAACAGTCCAGTCCGAACTACAAAAGCCATGTCCTTCCCAGAACGGAAACAAGCATCCGAGGACCGGCCCGGTTTCGAGGTAACACCTCTCATCAGCCCGGCTAGCTTGATTCCAGTGGTGTGGAGTGCCTGGGACTCACGTCTGAGCATCCCCAGTACACTTGGAGCGGTAATTGCAAACACAACCATGATGGACAGAATGTGGATCAATGTCACACATTCACCCCAGTCCAAAGATCTGGGCCCAAATCCATCGTTTTTCCACTCCACACCACCCTGGGTTAGACAATGGCAATATGCAAATCAGCGCTGACCCTGTACCCCATGGGAACAGTCCATTCCGAACTACAAAAGCCATGTCCTTCCCAGAACGGAAACAAGCATCCGAGGACCGGCCCGGTTTCGAGGTAACACCTCTCATCAGCCCGGCTAGCTTGATTCCAGTGGTGTGGAGTGCCTGGGACTCACGTCTGAGCATCCCCAGTACACTTGGAGCGGTAATTGCAAACACAACAGTGATGGACAGAATGTGGATCAATGTCACACATTCACCCCAGTCCAAAGATCTGGGCCCAAATCCATCGTTTTTCCACTCCACACCACCCTGGGTTAGACAATGGCAATATGCAAATCAGCGCTGACCCTGTACCCCATGGGAACAGTCCAGTCCGAACTACAAAAGCCATGTCCTTCCCAGAACGGAAACAAGCATCCGAGGACCGGCCCGGTTTCGAGGTAACACCTCTCATCAGCCCGGCTAGCTTGATTCCAGTGGTGTGGAGTGCCTGGGACTCACGTCTGAGCATCCCCAGTACACTTGGAGCGGTAATTGCAAATTGTTCTACATTCTGTCCATCAACTGTGTTTTTTGTAACACTTGACCACAGTGCCCGTCAGTAAGAGCGGGCCCGCATCGACAGGTCAGCGCTCTAGTTCTTTGTCCACAGACTACTCAAAATACGCAATGCTGCGTCCGCGCAGCTGGTGACGCTGATACTCAGCTCACGAGGTTGAAATGCTTGGAGCTGTGCTTGCACTAGGCACTTGAAAATCAGGTTTTTAAAACTAATACTGGTTGTACTTGAATTTGTTTAAACATTTTACCTGGTAAATTTGCACCTTGCAGTATGGAATCATGGATTTTAAAAACAATTACTGCTTGTACTGTATTCCATTTTATAATTGTTTACCCGCTTCTTACGTGCCATTTCCTCTTGACTGTAACTCTTGACCGGGGTGCCTGTCAGTAAGAGCGGGTCAGCTTCGACAGGTCAGCACTCTAGTTCTTTGTCCCCAGGCTACTCAAAATAAGAAATGCTGTGTCCGGGCAGCGGGTGTGTCAAAGGCGCGCCGAAGACAAGCCCGTCTGCACCCATCAGCACCCGAAGATTCCCCAGCGCCAGTCCATCTGCCCGTTTTTCCCCCCAGAGTTACTCACGAGCCGAACTCATGAACTTGAATTTAGGTGAGTGTTATAGGCCTAGAGTAACAGACGCACCGTAGGGATCGGGAGGCCGCAAACATCTTTAATAGGTCAAGGTGGAGGCTAGCAACAGTGGGCTAAACAGTTCCCAGGGGACTAATACAAACTCAATCAGGTGCATCCTGTTAAACACAAGATCATTGAGGAAACATATGCACGAGTTAGAATGCCTGATTCAACTATCAACCCCTATTCTTGTTTTCCTAACAGAAACTTGGACAAAAAACGCTTCAGAACCGGACTGAAATGTGGCACTGCCAGCAGGTTACCAGGCAGCATGTGCAGATAGGAGGGGGAAGGGGGGATTGCTATAATCTCTCTGTCCCACTATAAGGTGAGGACAGAGCCTGTTAGATCACTAGAAGCTGAGGCATTGACATTCAGCATCTACGATAATAACGCTATGCTCTTCCCAGGGGTACTTATTTATAGGACACCAAGGGCAAGGTCCCCCTTTACTAATGCAATTTAGACTTTTCTGGAATCATGTTTAGATACCCCTACCTTTACAGCTTTAGGGGAGTTTTAACTTCCACCTTGAAGCTAACAATAATCCTGAGGCTGTCAAGTTGGTGGATAATTTCTTAGGTTATGGATAGAGGCAGATTGTAAGGGAGCCGATGCACTTAGCAGGACTCACACTAGACCGCATTTTCACCAAACCAGCACATTAAGCTGGTCAGTGTGATGCCGGTACCATAGTCCGATCATACATTTCAATGTAACGACCCCTATTACCAGTAGACAGCACCAGAATAGAACTTCCAGGTTCAAATTCCGCCACCTGAATTCTATCCAAAAATCAAAACTAGAAGCAGCCTTGGCTGAGAATCCCCCTAATATGGACTTAGACCTCAACAGGGCAGTCTGTCACTTAGATGACTGGATAAGGACAGCAGTAGATAGGATTGCTCTGGAAGTAACAAAACATTGACAGAGAAGGCTTGTGTCCTCACCTTGGTATTCAGCAGAGCTGAGATATATTAAAGCAAAATGCAGACGCACTGAACGCCTTTGGAGAACAGACTATAGCGATGATCACAAAAAGGACTATACGTTAGCTCTTGACGAATACAAGCAGCAATAAAAAAATGCAAAAACAGTATATTTCACAGGAAAAATTCAGGTGGCTAATAACTCCTCGAAGGAGCTTTTTAAAACAGTGAAAGCTTTAGCAAAGCATCCGCAGGATAGCCGATTCGTGCCTGATCAAAACTTTGTGGATATGATTGCTGACTTTTTCCAGAGTAAAGTGCAGACCGTTTATAATGAACTTTATGAGACAGCACTTAAAGCTATGGAGAGCAGGGGAGACCCATTGAAGGACAATTCCAGGTAAGGTGGTCTGACACGCTTCTCTGTTTTAGCGGCAGACAGCGTGACTGATCTCCTATTACAGACTAAGTCTGGCTCGCCCACAGACCCCTGCCCCCGCATATCCTTCACCTGGCTTCCGGGTGTATTAGTGTCTGTTTGACACACCTCCTGAATGAGGTGATTGATTCGGGGGTCTTTCCACAGCACTGGAAAAAAGCCTACATAAGGCCGATACTAAAGAAAGCCACTTGAACACTATGGATGTGAAACACTACCGCCCAATATCATGTCTTTCTCTTCCCACCAAAATTCTAGAAAAGGCCATAAACATGGAACTCTCTCACTATCTAGACTGTAATAACATCCTAGATCCCACTCAACTTGGATTCAGAAGGTGGTGGACAGGGGGGGCAGAGCCGTCCTCATCCTGCTTGACTTGTCAGCGGCGTTCGATATCATAAAAACCAAGCGGTGTTGCTCTGCCGGCTAAGGGCAGCAGGTATTAGAGAGACGGCTCTGACTATACTAACATCCTTTTTGACATCCAGGGAACCAGTGATTCACTCGGAGGGCTTCAAGTCAGGAAACCTATGCCTTCCTCATGGAGCCCCACAGGGGTCAGCTTTGTCACCAACGCTGTTTAACTTATATGTCACCTCTCTGGCAAGGTTAATAAAAGATCATGGTGCCTCCTTAGTTTCTTATGATGATACCCAGATAGTGGTATCGGTCACGCAATGGGTGGACAACACGGCAGCCAGGTTCCATAACTGTCTAAACGTAGTCATGGCCTGGATGTGCACAAATTTCCTAAAATTCAGTACCGAAAAAAATGAGGTCATCGTGTTAGTGTCTGTGTGCATGTATCAATACATCCAACACTGGCATCAGTGGGGGCTTATTAATACAAGATGTTTTATACCAAACATCCCTGTTTTCAGTGAATCCATCATGTAGCTGGGGAACTCACTTTCTCCAGTGTCTAGCACATGACTGTAACATATTTCCCCTGTTCCCTTATACTGGCAGCAATAGAGATGACTATCACAGGGGCATAGCTGTTCTTGCAGGTATGTCCTCACATGTAATATAGTGCATTCTGCCTTGTGTCTGTTAGGCCTGCCTTAGAGTTGACTTAACATATCCTGCATGCAGTGCCTATGGGCATGGCACACAGGGAAGTATGCCATGTTGTGTTTTCACTTTTGTCTGTGCCAAGACAGGCAGCCTGCAGTCTCAGTCTGTATGGTTTTGAGGAGGGGTCCTTTGCAACCATGTCACACTGGGAAGCCATCAGCGGTACCTGCAGATTTGGAGTTTGAGCAAGAGAGGTTGGAAACCTATATGGTGCCTAAGCTAAGAAAGTTCTCTAGGGATTTCAAGTTTCTTTTAAAGGTCTCTCTAAAAAGGAGGAGCTTCAGATGGCGCTGAGGGCCTGTTTAGCAGCCAGGGATGCAGCTGGTCACCCCAAGGGTGATAATGGTATTGTGGAGGAAGTGGAACCAAGCTTGCATCTTGGGTGGCTGGAGGAGCCCGCATTGCCTGTGGGGCCAGCCTGACGGTGGAAGGGCTCCGTCAACAGCAAGCAGTAGTGTTTCATCTATAAGCCTGCTTGCAGCAGAGTTGAGAGTCAGGTGGTAAGAACGGAAGCTGAAGCTGGATGTGGGAAAACTCAATGTGACCACCATCAAGAAGAAATCCCTGAAGGAACGACTGGACAACAACGCCCACGACAGCAAAGAGCTCTTCACTATCGTCAAGGAGTTCTCCAACCCCAGCACCGGCACCAACGACATCACTCCGTCACAAGACCTCTGCGACTCCCTCGCCTCGTTCTTCCACCGCAAGATCGCCGACATCCACAACAGCTTCGGCGCCCCACCCACGCACCCAACCGTCGAACCAACGCCCCCCACCGCCACCCTTCGCGCCTGGACCACGGTGACCACCGAAGACAGAGCCCGCACGATGAACACCATCCACTCCGGATCACCGACCGACCCCTGCCCACACCACGTCTTCAACAAGGCCGACTCCACCATCGCACCCCAACTCCGGAACATCATCAACTCCTCCTTCAACACCGCCACCTTCCCGGAGAGCTGGAAGAACGCCGAGATCAGCGCCCTCCTGAAGAAACCTACTGCGGACCCCACCGATCTCAAAAACGTCCGCCCCATCTCGCTCCTCCCTTTTCCTGCTAAAGTCATCGAGAAGATCGTCAACAGACAGCTGACCGCCTTCCTCGAGACGAACGGATCCCTCGACCCCTCGCAGTCCGGCTTCAGAGCCAACCACAGCACCGAGACCGCCCTCATCGCAGCCACCGACGACATCCGGACCCTGCTCGACAAGGGGGAAACAGTGGCCCTCATCCTCCTGGACCTCTCCGCTGCGTTCGACACGGTCTGCCACCGCACCCTAGTCCAGCGCCTCAGCAACATCGGTACCCAAGAGAAGGCACTGGAGTGGATCATCTTGTTCCACACCGGAAGAACACAAAGAGTCCGCCTCCCACCGTTTCGCTCCGAGGCCACCGAAGTCATCTGCGGCGTCCCGCAAGGATCTTCACTCAGCCCCACCCTCTTCAACATCTACATGAAACCTCTCGCAGCCATCCCACGCCAGCACAACCTCAACATCATCTCTTACGCCGACGACACCCAGCTGATCCTCTCCCTCACCAGAGACCCCGACATCGCCAGAACCTGCCTACACGAAGGGATGAAAGACGTTGCCGAGTGGATGAAGGACAGCCGCCTGAAACTGAACTCGGACAAGACGGAAGTCCTCATCCTGGGATCTTCGCCCTCCGCCTTGGACGACTCCTGGTGGCCCCCAGCCCTGGGCACCGCACCCAAGCCAACCGACCACGCACGCAACCTGGGCTTCATCCTGGACCCCTCCCTCTCGACGACCAGACAAGTCAACGCCGTCTCCTCATCGTGCTTCAACACCCTGCGTATGCTTCGCAAGATCTTCTGCTGGATCCCGACCGAGACCAGGAAGACTGTCACCCAGGCACTCGTCACCAGCCGACTGGACTACGGACACGCCCTCTACGCCAGAACCACAGCCAAGCTACAGAAAAGACTCCAGCGCATCCAGAACGCCTCCGCCCGACTCATCCTGGATGTCCCCCGACGCAGCCACATCTCCAGCCACCTGAAGAACCTGCACTGGCTCCCCGTCGACAAGAGGATCACGTTCCGGCTCCTCACCCACGCACACAAGTCTCTCCACGACCTGGGCCCCAAGTACCTCAACGACCGCCTGACCTTCTACACGCCCACCCGCCAGCTACGGTCCACCAGCCTCGCCCTCGCAGCCGTACCACGCATCCGAAGAGCCACCGCCGGAGGAAGATCCTTCTCTTACCTGGCTGCCAAGACTTGGAACTCCCTCCCCATCCACCTTCGGCTGACCCAGGACCATCTCGCCTGCAGGAAACAACTCAAGACCTGGCTGTTCGAGCAGTAGCATACCCCTCCCCCCAAGTGCCTTGAGACCCTCCCGGGTGAGTAGTGCGCTATACAATGGCATGATTGATTGATTGATTGATTGTGGAAAATCAGAAATTGTCTAGGGAGGAAAAAAAGATGCTGAGCTTGAAGGATCTGGATTTGAAAGCCAAGTCCAGCACAGATGGCGGCGGCATTTCTTCAGTACTCTCAGAAGGAAAGCTACCCATACCCAAAAGTCAGGTGCCTGATTATGGAGTCGGAGATGACAGTGATCAATGGTTTCAGTCTTATGAGATTGCTTTGCAGAAGCACAGAATTCCAAAGAGGGATTGGGGGGGGCAAGTTTAAGGAAGCATTTCACAGGGGAGGTGAGGGATACCTTATTGGTCTAGGAGTTGAGGACAATAAAAGGTACCCCACCATAAAGGAAGCCCTGGTCAGCAGATATGGTCTGAGCCCAGAAAGCTATAGGAAAAAGTTTAGGGAAAATGTGGAACTTTGTCCTCAGACTTGGGTAGAGTGTGTTGATTCTTTCTGTAGAACACTGGAGGGTTGGGTGAAGGGCAGAGAGGGAACAGACTGTCAAGGGCTGTACAATCTGATTGTAAGGGAGCACATGTTTATTCTTTATTTTCCTGAGCTGCGCCAGTGATAGTGATAGTAAGCTGATTCACCTCAGGAAGCTTTCTAAGGTGCAGGACATCTGGCTGAGCACCAGGGCCCAAAACAAGATTATGTGGGATGCTCTGCCAAGTGTGGGCAGGGTCCCCAAAAGAAAAGGGAGGGAGGCAAAAATAAAAGTAAGGTGTTCTCAAAAGGGCCCCAAACTAGTTCCCAGGGTGAGGATTCCCAACCCCCTGTTGTGAAAAAAGTTAGTTCCCTTCAGGAGAGCCTGCAGGGATGGGCTCCTAAAGTGTTTCACCTGCAGTCTAGAGGGGCACTTCAAGGGGTATCCCAAATGTCCCAAGGGGAACAGCCCCCCCACGGTGGGCAGTCACTGGGGATGGCGAGTGTAGCGCATGGGGAGGAGTTGGTTGAGCCTGGTAAAGTGGGCCAGTGGAGATGTTATGTTATGTTATGTTATAATGGCTTTTGTAGAGCGCACGGCTACTCAAAAAGAGTGTCCCGGCGCTTTTAATTAACGAGGCTGCAGTAAAACTAACATAACACATTAAAAACAGAGAATTGCAGATACAAAATAACAAAACAAGAACACACAGGGGGCCTACTGGGAGAATAACCACGTTTTAAGGTCCTTCCTGAAGGCTAATAAACTAGAGGCTCCCCGAAGTGACAGGGGCAAAGAGTTCCACAGTTGGGGCGCCAGCAAACCAAAGGAGCGGCCTCCCAGGCGTGCTCGCTTCACTCGAGGAACGGTCGCCAGAAGTAAGGATTCTGACCTCAGGGAGCGCGCCGGTTGGTAAAAGGTGAGTCTCCTCTGGAGATACTTAGCCCCCGTCACATGAAGAGCTTTGTAAGTCAGAGTCAAGGTCTTAAAGGCGATCCGCTTACGGATTGGCAGCCAGTGCAAGGTCTGAAGCAGAGCCGTGGCACTGGCACGTCTGTTCAATCCGTAGATTGCTTGCGCCGCAGCGTTCTGCACAACTTGCAGCCGCTGTAACAGGTACTCTGGCAGGCCCAGGTATAGAACGTTAGAATAATCCAACCTGGAGCCTATCAGGGCCTGCACAGTCAGCCTCCTGTGCTCCTCCGATAGTAGGGGAAGAAACCTCCGTAGCATCTTCAGGAGGCCGAAACACATACCCGACACTCCGAGGATCTGGGCCTTCATTGTTAACCCCGTGTCCATCTTCACACCCAAGTTCTTAGCCAATTGGGATGAACACAAAGGGGGGGACATATTAATGGGCCACCAGGCCTGCCACTCCGGTTCCACAACGCACCCGAAGAAGAGTACCTCAGACTTATCGGGATTGCACTTGAGGCTGTGTAGATGGAACCATTGAAACACAGCCCCAAGGCAATCCCGAATACTCTCCCCCTCAAAGTCCTCTCCTCTCTTACAAGAGAAGAGGAGCTGGGTATCGTCGGCGTACGATACGATCCGGGCCCCAAACGACTCCGCTAATGCCGCCAAAGGGGTCATAAAGATATTAAAGAGGGTCGGGCTCAAAATAGAGCCCTGAGGGACCCCGACTCCCAAAGGCGGCATCACGGCGGAATCTGGAGCGGCCCAGACCGTTTGCCGGCGGCCAGCTAGAAAAGAAGAAAACCAGCTGAACACCGTTCCCCGAAGTCCTATCTCATGGAGTCTTGTGAGAAGACCATCATGGGGAACGGTGTCAAAAGCCGCCGACAAGTCCAACATCACCAGCATGGCTTTGCCCCCTGAATCCAAGGTCCCCTTGATTGTTTCGGAGACCTCGAGGAGCGCAGTCTCCGTACTAAGACCCGGGCGAAATCCTGACTGGGTGGCATGCAGAATCTCATTCGACTCTAGAAAGTTGGAGAGCACCGTCTGCACGTGCTTCTCAACAACCTTCGTCAGAGCCGGCAGCAGAGAGATAGGCCGATAGTTGACAGGGGCCTTAGGGTCCAGGCCAGGCTTCTTAAGCAGCGGGATGACCATCGCCTGCTTCCAAGCCTGCGGAACCACTCCCTGGCTCAACGAGAGATTCAGCAGCGGATTAGCCAGAGGATTAATAACCTCAGCCAGTTTCGCCAGAATCTTAGCAGGGCAGGGATCCAGGGGCGAGCCGGACTTCAAGTTGCTCAAAAGTGCTAAGGAGACGGGCGCCGAAATAGGTGGAAATGCGCCCAGTGTGGGGCCCGGCATCGCCGGGGGCGATCGAATGGCCTTACTGACAGTCCGCTCCTCGGGGATGATCACCGGGAAAGAGGCCTGTATCAGTTGGATCTTGCTGGTAAAAAAATCAGCAAGATCTGCAGCCCACGCGTCAGAGGGCCTCTCCTCAGCAGTGTTTATCCGGGGCGATGTAAACTCCCTCACTATAGAGAAGATCTCCTTGCAGGAGATTACCCTAGTTTCCCTTGGTGACAGTGAGATGGATGAGTGCCCTCATGCCTTACAACACTAGGAAGTACAGTCAGTGGGTAACCATCAATTGGAGGTGGCTGGAGGCTCTGAGAGACACAGGAGCCAGCATGACAACTGGCCAGTGTCACCTGGTGTCCTCAGAGCAGGTTATCCAAAATCGGGTCCACCAATTAGTTGGTGTAGACAACAGTGAGCACCAATGTTTGGTGGCTCAAATTCCTTTTAAGTGGGGGGTTACAAGTTCCTTAAGGGTAGCTGTGAGTCCATTCATACCTGTGGATTGTCTGCTGGGCAACGACTTGGAGCATACTGCCTGGAAGGAGGTGGAGCTCAGGTCACACTTGGAGATGTTGGGATTGCCTGAGTGGGTGTGCCTGACCACACGGTCAATGACAGCATGTGAGGGTGGTCAGAAGGACCTGGACCCAGGTCTGTGTTGGGAAGCATAGGGCAAGGGGTACGGGAAACCCACCACTAGAATTCCCACAGGCTGGTAGGAGGCTGAACCTGAGGGGGGGTGCCCCAGGAACCTACAGGGGAAGATGTGGCAGAAAGAGTGCTGTACTCTTGTCGGTCTTCAGAAGCAGTCCAAGGCCCAGGCAGCTGGTGACGCCTTTGGAACTCACCTTATTTATTGGGAGAATGGATGCCTGTATAGTGAGCCTATAGTGATCCTAAGGTTGCTGAGCCTGAGGCAGCTCATGTGCTGGTGCTACCCCAGCGCTTCAGAGCCTTCCTACTGGGTCTGGCTCATAATGTGCCTCTGGCAGGTCATTTAGGGTAAGAAAAAACCCTAGACAGGCTTGATACCCACTGTTATTGGCCCTAAATGAAGACGGTCTCAGATACATTCTGGAGGTCCTGTCCTACCTGCCAGGTGATTGGCAAGACAGGGGAGATGCAAGGCTCCCCTCTGACCGTTTCCTGTCATGAGCACCCATTTTGAGCAGGTGGGCATTGACATTGTGGGGTCTCTGGATCCCAAGACAGTCATGGGTAACAGGCTCATCCTGGCCTTGGTGAACCATGCCACCTGGTACCTTGAAGGTATTTCTCTGAGGACAGTGACTGTGCCGGCTATGGTCAGGGCACTGATGGGGATCTTTACCCATGTGGGTTTCCTCAAGGAGGTGGTATCTGACCATGGTACCAATTTCATGTCTTTGTACATGAAGGCCACGCAGAAGGCATGTGGAGTTGCTTATAAGTTCTCCACGCCTTACCACCCCCAGACCAATGGGTTGGCTGAAAGGTTTAACTGAATCCTGAAAGGCATGATTATGGGTCTCTCAAATCCCATGAGGCATAACTGGGATGTCTTTATGTAACAAGGCGAGTGAGTGAAGAGGCAGTGTCGTACACGGACATTAGGGTGGATACATCCTCCTCTAGTACTTAGTAATTAAATCAAAAAGATCCACCACATGGATCGGAATGTGTTCAAGGAAATGTGATACTCGTCCTGATGTGGATGCATACAGTGTTTGCTTAAATACCCCTCACACACCAAAAGGGCCCTTGGTGTCATGCTTCATAATAGGGGTCTTCCCGCCCGCCGTGGGACGGGGCGTGCTACGACCTACGACTACGTGGGAGCACTGTTTCGACAACACTATGTGTAGTGATTGGGTAGAGAGAGGAGAGGTCGGCCGTGAGTATTGGTATGTGATTTAAAAAGGACCTGGCCTCATGGACTTCAAAAACGTTAATAGGTCGTCGAGGCTGGGCCTGTTAAAAAAGTGATGCGGAGATGTCCTGCCTTTGATGTGCGGATACTCCTATAAAGTCAACATGTTTTGAAGCAAAGGCTTCTTCATTAGGACTGAAAGATCCCCTCAGTACTCACTATGTTGAATGTCCCCAATGGGTGTTCTATGTACAAAAGTGATAAAAATAGAATAATGAAAGATGCATGAACTTTAGGCACTTAATACAATACCCAATAGTACCATGTATGTGTTAATCTGAAAGAGAAAGTACAATTAATAGCGCTTTCCCAGGCGCAAACACTCGAAATCTGCAAAAGGAGACTGGTTAAAAAAGTGTTAAAACCACAAAGTGACTGTAGCGTGTTCTTAGTGCTATCGATACCGTGGTCTATCAGTGCGAAGACCTGTGAAGGAATAAAGGGACACACAAGACACACACACAGCGGGAAAACATGGCGGCCGCTTGTTAACGCGGCGCGCTCGTCTTTGGCGGAGGCTCCTGCTGGGATGCACGAAATGACGATATTGCACCGGTCACCATAGACGGCGAGAGGGGAAAGCCGAGATAACAAAGCTATGTCAGATATTGAGACTTTTTTACCCCTTACCCGCTAAACGTCTTGGCTGCTGGGGCGGGTCGGCCCGGACTAGGCGGAGAACAGCCCGGGACGGCGCCTGGCGCTCTGCTTTGCCGTGAGCAGAGTGTGGGCGGGCAGCGAGTTTTGGAAGTGCTGAGCGCTGAGCTGCATCGGGAGTGGAGTGGAGTGACGAGATTGAGGACTGGGGGCGTGCCGGCAGACTGAGCAGCTGGAGCGTCAGAGCTCTTAGATTCAACGGTGGACAGAGCTGTCGATGTGCTGGAAGCAACATCTGCTCCCTGCACCCTACCGCTGGGGGGACGCAGCCGTGGAGCTTCGCAGAAGCAGAAGGGCAGCTGCTCACGGCGTCACTGCAAGGAGAGTGGCAACAGACACATGGTGCGGTAAGGGGGGCCAGCAGGGTGAAAAAGTGTTGGGAGTTTTGGGAGGTGAAGCTCAGCCCACAGATAAAAAAGACTGCTGCCCTCTGCAGAACTTGGCCCCTGTACCCAGTGTTTTTAGATTCAAGGCATACTCACAAGCCCCCACCCGGGCAGTCTGCGAGACCCTGAACACAAATACTGCTAGAAACCTGGGGAAGCGGAAGGCTAAGGGGAAAGGAAAAGGGTGCAACAAAGATAAGGGCTTAGTCCCTATAGGACTCAGAGACACAGGCCAAGTACAAGAAGCCAAAAGAAGCCCAGAGGGGCAGTCCCTCACAGAGACTGAGTCAGACCCAGAGATTGAGGCAGCAACCGATATAATACAATCCCCAGCCTTAAGGGCCCCGAGAAGAGGTAAAGGCTACCAGCTACGTTACATCAGTCCGAAGGAGTTACCCCATAAGGAGATTCAGAGCAAGGGGGACTGCAAAACAAAAGCCAGTAAAGCCAGTAAAGCCAGTAAAACTTCCCGAATTACACCTTCATTGAAGTCCTATTTCAAGGTCCTGCCCCAGGTCCTAGACATAAATCAAAAGCCCCAAAAGCCTCTTAACACGCAGTTTGTACCCGCATCGGACGACGTCCTCGAATCTATAATTACACCTGTAACTACATTCAGCTACTTGGGGGCAATCGAAGGGGGAGCAATAGGGGCAGAAGTACCAGTTTGTACCAGTTGTGCCACAAAGATGGGCGACCCAATAGAGCAAGCTGTCAATACAATGCCTCTTATAGACCATCAAGCCTCTACCTCAGCATCAAAGAAGGGGACTAAAGAGTCGGATCAATGTGGTGGGAGTAGCGAAGAAATTGAAAGTGACGACACCCTCCAAGCCATACTTCTCAGTATGAGAAAGGAGATTAGAAGTGGGTTTGAGGAGTCGAAAAGATGTTTCGAGGAATCGATACAAACCCAATCAGAGATCCGCACTATGTGTGAAAGCTTAGAGACTAAGGTAGACGGTCTTTCATTAAGAACTGGAAGCTTAGAGGATTCTGTCGGCGAGCTTAAGGCAAAGCTGGAGCGTGCGGAGACCAAGATTCAGACCCTACGACAAGAAGGCAATGCAGTTAAAGAGAGGGTCGAGTCTCTCGAAAATTTCTCGAGAAGGAATAACCTGAGGTTACTAAAAATCCCGGAGGGGAAAGAAGGTGGAGAGATAAAGAGTTTTGTAGCGACCATACTAAAAGACTCTCTTAACCTGGAAGAACCATTGTCTGAAATAGAATTGGATATTCAGAGGGTACACCGGGACCCATTTCGCCTTAAAACCGGCAGATCTAGACCAAGAAAGATCCTGGTGAACTTCCTAACGTATTCACTTAAAGAAAAGATCCTCAACCTAGCCCTGAAAGCTAAGACGCTGAAAGCCTTAGATTTCTCCTTTGAAGTTAGGTCTGACCTCTCCAAAGCCACGCTAGATAGGCAATGGGAACTAGGCCAACGGATGGAGAAGTTTAGAAGTCTAGGAGCCACCGTCCGAATGCGATTCCCTGCTTTTCTAAGGGTAATGTATAATAATAAAATGTACAATGTTAAGTCCCCTTGGGAAGCTGATGAGCTAGTAGCCACTATTAGCCAACACGCAAACCCTCCAGATCACTTGTAAAAAAGAGGAAGAAAAAAAATGAGTATTCGGGTGGAGATTAAATAAAAAAAAAAATTTAAAAAAAGGGACACGCAAAATATAGACGAGTGAACAAAATAAAATGTAAAAAAAAAAACAAAAAAAAACACAGATTAAAATAAATAAAAAAATTGAAAAAAAAACGTTAAACTCATCATTACTTGTCATTAAATGAAGCAAAAAAAAAAAAAAGGAAAAAATAAATGTTTTCCTCTGTGTGGGGCAAATAAACATGCATATGGATATTAGCACAGGAAAGACCTTCACCCCCGGTTATAATTCAATATTTAGAAGCCGTGAGCTATTATAAGATTTATTAGGTTTATCTCTAATTCCTAAGATCCCTGCCCAAAAAAAAAAAAAGGGGGGAAAAAATAAATAAATAAATAAATAACCCTCTTGGCGATCTCAGAAGCAATAACATTTAAAAAGATATATTAATATACCAATATTGATACTAGATAAGAGAATACAATTACACTCTCTGCTAAATCGCCATTGCTTACATAAGATATAAGACACTAAACATAGTGACCGATAAAAGCGATAATATGGGCATGAAACAGGAGTCCATCAGAGACGACAAGCTGGCAATACATCCTGCCAGAGTAAGTTGGGGGGGGGTTTCCAGGGGTGGGAAAGGGGTGGCAAAATATAAAAGTCCTCATAAACTGAACCTTATAACTATGAAGAGTGTAGATCCAATGATGCTTCATAGCCATTGCATGGCCAAGATAGAAAGTGACACGGGAAATGATAGACAGCCAACCGGCAAAAAGGTATTAGAGTCGAGGGTTGGGAGAATTATGATAAAGAGGCTATTAATTGATGTCAGAAATTAAATTTTTATCCTGGAACGTTAATGGTCTGCGAGTTAGGGCGAGGAGAAATAAAATCTTACAGTATCTTCGAGACTCACCCGCGCAGATCTTGGCGATCCAGGAAACGCATCTAAACAAACAAGAGATTACAGACATTTTCAAAAAACTCAAATGGGTTGATAAATTTGTAAGTACGGACCATAACGCCAGTATTCGCGGAACTGCCATCATTTTCAAAAAAGCAGCAAGGGCCCAGATCACGGACTGGAAAACAGATGGGAGCGGCAGATGGCTGATAGTTGACGCTCAACTATATTCAAGGGGTTTTACCATTACTAGCTATTATGGACCTAATCAGGACGACCCCTCTTATTTAAATACTTTGCAGAACCACCTCATTTCTTGTGCCGACCCCATAATATGGATGGGCGATTTTAATCTTGTCTTAGATCCAAAACTGGACAAATCTCCCACTTCCAGAGCCATAGCTCACAGCAACATGAGGGATACGCTCCTTAGATGCATGTCTAATCTTGGCTTAAACGATCTTTGGAGACAAAGAGCTGGCAAAGCCATGGGTGTCTCTTTTCACAATTATAAATACGGTCATAAATCTAGAATTGACTATGCCCTTTTCAGCCTTTCCCTCAAAGACCAGATCAGAAATATAACATACTTACCTCTGCATCTTTCAGACCATTCCGCCATCTTTTTTTCGTTAAATCTAGAGCAGAAATCTATTCATGCATCCTGGTCTTTCGATCGAACTATACTATTGGAGGAGGAGGAGAAAGACCACTTGATACATGAAACTGCCTCCTTCTTAGAGCGGAACATAGGCTCTGCCTCTCTGGTCACGGTATGGGAGGCCTGGAAAGCTTTTATAAGGGGCTGCATTACCAGTAGGGCCTCTTACAGGAAAAAGAAGTACGGGGAGGAGATCTTACATATAGAGCAAGAACTGACCCGTTTGGAGGCATCAGATCAAGCCCCCTCTGATTATCAAGAGGAGAAAACAGAACTAAAAGTTAAGTTAGATACCCTATTGCAAGGAAGGTTAAACAAAAAATGGCAGGCCAGCAAACTCGCGCATTTTGAATATGGCGAATCAGCCGGAAAATTGCTGGCCTGGAAAATAAAAGCTGACCGGACCAGAAATTTCATCAAAGAAGTGAGGGTGGCTGGGGGAACGATCAGCAGGACAACAGATACAGAAATTGGGGAAGCCTTTTGCGAGTTCTTCCGGAATATCTATACAGAAGAACTCACTGCTAGTCCAGACGAAAGGGATGAATGGCTAGATAGTATAACTCTCTCAGAATTGAACAGCTCCCAAAGTGAAAACTTAGATGAAGAAATAACGGAAATAGAAGTTAATAATACTATTAAACAACTTACACAGGGCAAGGCCGCGGGCCCGGATGGTCTCCCAGGAGAATTATATAGGGTCCTTAAATCCTCCCTTACTCCAGTCCTTACGACCCTCTTCAACAACATAATAATCAGAGGGGAGACACCACCGAGCTCTTGGGGCGAAGCAAATATAGCTTTAATATTAAAAACAGGTAAAGACCCAGCCGAATGTGGATCATATCGTCCAATCTCGCTTCTCAATAATGATTATAAAATCTTTGCGTCAATACTGGCAGCACGACTGGGAGGCGAGATTGGATCGATTATCCACCCCGACCAAAAGGGGTTTATCAGAGGCCGGCAACTAGCCGACTTAACCTATGATTTGGTAGGAGCCGTGGATATTGCCTCAACTTTTGGCTTACCCCTGGCAATTATGACACTAGACGCTACCAAAGCATTCGATAGGGTAAACTGGGAGTATCTAAACAGAATAATGGGGAAATTCCATCTAGGTCCCAAATTCTGCAGAGCTATTAGTCTACTATACAACAACCCTAGAGCATCCCTACTAATAAACGGCACGCAAACATCTTCTTTTAAAATTAGCAGAGGAACAAGGCAGGGGTGTCCCCTATCCCCCCTCCTTTTTAATCTATACGTTGAACCGTTTGCACAGTCCATCAGGGAGGACACCAATATTCCACATTTCATCTTTTCAGGCTGGGAAAAGAAGGTCGGCCTATATGCCGATGATATACTCATCTATACTACCGATCCTGCTTTGGCTTTCCCTACAGTCATAAAGAAGGCGGAGGATTTTGGAAAATTTTCGGGATACGAAATAAATGCCGGGAAAACGGAAATCATGGCTTGGAACATTTCCAATCTCCAACTCCCGATAAAATCCTCAATGAGATATCTGGGAGTTACAATAACTAGAGACTTGGATCATTTGGCTCAAAACAACCTAGCTCGGATCTCCCGCGAAGCACAATCTTTGATGAAAGCTTGGTCTTTTCTCCCGGTTACCATCTACGGGAGAACCAGCCTAGTAAAAATGAGCATTCTCCCGAAATATACTTTTATTTTCAATACTATTCCGTTAAATTTTGACCCCAAACAACTTGCAAAATGCCAACAAAACATTAACTCATTTATTTGGGGATATAAATCCAGCAGACTGGCTTGGAAAAAGCTGAGAAGGAGAAGAGAAAAAGGGGGGCTTGCATTACCAGACCTGGAAAGCTACGCTTGGGCATTCCACTTGACTCATTCCAGGATGTTACTTAAGATCCCCTGGGAAAATGCAAATGGCCTCATGTATAAGGCTATGCTACTGGGTTCGGACCTTCCATTGAGTGGCTTCATGTTTAAGTTTGGCCATCAGAAGTTTTTCAAGAAAGTCAGACTAAAGTCATTATTGGGTACAATAAAAGAATGGTCCCAAATTAAATCCAAGGCCGGGATAGGATACTTATCTAAATATGCACCGATCTGGGATTTATCTGGGCTGTCACCACAAGACTCTACTACAATTAAAAGGGTCCTTGTCGATGCAGGCATAACACAATGGGGGGATTTGCTGGAGGAAAGATCCTTCATGGACTGGGCTTCATTCAAACGCAGGGCAACATCACCACTAGCGTGGATAGTACATTTACAACTGGCCAGCTGGCTTCGAACTCAAACAAAGAAAAAAGCAATGATGGGTGACTATAGCCCCTTAGAAAACGCCTTAGTGGAGAGACCCGTGGGAAGAAAGGAAGTCGCGTTGTTCTACTGGCATATCATAGAGGATGGAGAGAGCGACTCCAGTCTCCCGGCAAAACTCTGGGGGGTAGAGGGAGACTCACACATGGAAGACACATGGGAGGAATCTTTTACCCTCCTATATAAAATCATCAAGCCAGCATGGCTGAGGCGCAATCACTTCTTCACGCTACACCGGGCATATTATTCCCCTAAGCGGCTCTCGAAATTTCAACCAGGGAAATGCTGTAGTAAATGCTCTTACCCAGCAGCCTCAGATCTCCATATGTTCTGGGAATGCCCGAACATTGTAATCTTTTGGCAAGAAATTAGGAAAACACTCGAATCCATTCTCAGAACACCTATCCCGTGGTCTTGGTCTTTAATCATTTTTGGCCTAACCAATAGCATCAGGGGTTTAGAAAGAAAGTTCTTATTCTATGCTATTCTTTTAGCAAGAAGAGAGATTTGTAAAAACTGGGTAAACACAAACCCCCCGACACACGCAGAGTGGCTGTCTTCACTATACGTAACATCGAAGACTGACCTAACTAGAACATGTAGCCTCCAATCACTGAGATTTTGGGACATCCTGATTAAATGGAGAAGGAACCCGGGGTTTTTTTTTTTTTTCCCCGGGTCCGATGATTAGGCCTTAAAATCTCCTTGTCCAAAGGGAGGCACCCCAAGCCACACAGTCGTTGGACTATACGCCAAATTGGTCTGAAGGGAGAGTGTTCGTCCAAGCTTTGACCGGAGACATCCAGTTTTTGACTCCCTGGGTACCAATAGGCTCCTCGGTGCTACAGGGGGGGTCGAGTCTCGTGTCTTGTGGCCAGGAGCACATTTGGATCGACTACACGGCTAATGAGGACAAAAAAATAAAAAACACAAAAAAAAAAGACACACACACATAGAACAAAAATCACACACTCTATTATGTGGCTAGAGTATTAGCTGTCGGGTTGATAAGTGCAAGATGCCATCAGTTATTTGAATGATACATACTATGTAATGTAGGAGGTAAAACACCATGAACCTCTTGTAGCGGGTAGGGAAGGGAATCACCAAACGTAGCTATGTTAAATAAAAAAACATATATATACTTATATGTAGGGAGGGAGAAGATCGATATATTGCTGCCGATGGTCTGATGCCTGCAAAAACAAATACACTATACAGACGGATGTGCCATGCGTTGCCGGCGAGGATCCCATGCCTGCAAACATAAATACACTCACCAACAGCTATGCCTTGGTTACGCCTAAAATTAACGGTGATAGAAAAAAAACTGTGGTAAGGGTCTATTTATGTCGCCATTAAGTGGCTTTAATTGTCTGCACCTGCACGAGAGGAACACCCTTTCGCACCCGGAACTGGAAAGTATTGCAACTTCCACTCGGACACCTGGGCTGGGAAGGTGAGCAGGGGGATGGGTCTGAGATTCTCGAGTTCTGTCGGTTTGGCGGATGACTTCTTCAGCATCGGGTTGATCTCGGCATGTTTCCAGTAAACGGGGAAGGTGGCGGTCTCGATGGAGCAGTTGATGGTGCAGTGTAGCTCGGGGGCGATGGAGACGGCTACTCTATGGAAGATGTGGTGTGGGCATGGGTTCGAGGAGGCTCCAGAGTAGATGCTCTTCATGGTCTTGAGTGCGTTGTCTGTGGTGAGAGGAGTTCAGTTGAGTAGGATTTATTGGGGTGCAGTGGCGTTGAGCATGGTGTGAGAGTCTTGGGTGTTAAAGCTGTCATAGATATGCCTGATCATGTGGTGGAAGAAGGTGCAGAGTTTGTTGCAGAGTTCTTGGGAGGGTGCAACGTCTGTGGTTTCGCTGTTGGGCCTGGCAAACTCCTTGATGATGGCAACGAGTTCTTTGCTGTTTGTTGCGTTGGTGTTTGTTCTGTCTTGGAGGGCCGCTTTCTTTGTGGTTTTGAGAAGGATGTGGTGTGCTGTGATGGTGACTTTGAAGGTTGCGTGGGTTTCCAAGGTTTTGTTGTTCCTCCATCTCTTCTTGAGTCGTCTATAGTTGCATCTGGACTAGTGGGGGGCGGGAGTGAACCAGCTGGCTTTCTTGGAGTGTTGCTTACCGGGTGCCTTTTTGAGGAGTGCCAGAGTGTCGGAGCAGTTAGAGATCCATCGGTGGTAGTTGCCTGCTGAGGTATTAGCATCGGCGGATGTTAGCAGTGTTGTAGTACTGAGGGAGGTGTGAGATGTTCCTGAGCTATATTGGTGTTCACCAAGAACATAATAGGATACTTAAATTAATTCTAAAATAGCTTTGCTGCACCTGATAACTGCTTCCAATAGAAGCCTTATTCCCTCTGCAGATGCATAAATGATTTATAAAGAGTGTAATGACCATTGGAATTTGCCATTGAAACCGCATACCAACTTTATGTTGTTTTTAAGGGCCTTTAAACTCTTGGAGCCCATGGAAGTTACAGTTCTTTTATTGAGTTATGAAATGTTTAGCTGTGACAGATTTTATACAATATTGTTTCATTTGAATGGTTGGGTATTTCATAAAATGCAAACATGCAAAGTGTACAAGCGGTGTTCTTTGAGAGGGGTCAAGTGGCATATTGATAATCTTTCCTTTTACTTATCATCACAGTCCTCTGCAGAGTCAAATGGTAGCAGCTCTTGACTACATTACTCTAACTGGGAGCCTTTTACTATCACAGTGGATCCATTCGAACTCCAAACAAGGGCTTGATGGGAGCTTGAACTCCAGCGGAAGATGGCCAAGTGGAGGTGGGCGGGGCAGCTCTGTGGCTTGTTGTCTCTACCTTCTTTCTAGTGAAGGTGCGCAACAGTGGACTTAAGAGCATTTTGCTCATTATTCCTATAGTTTTGGTTAATCTTTAAGTCATTCCCCCCCTCGCTTGAACAATCAAGACAGCAGGGGCTCATTTATCTAGACTGGTTCCCACTGAATGGGTAAGGAAGTCTATGGTTCAAAGGCTACCAAAAGGGCTCAGAGAGCAATTGGTTAGTGATGGATAGGTATATAATTTGGAAGCCTAATATAACTTCTTATAACTTCCTCTGTTCATCCTCATGTGCGGATGTATGTCATTACGACGCAGTGTTTACACCGCGCTACCATTACAACACAAGTCGTTACAACGACTTGCGCTGTAGGCACTGGACTTAGGAATAGTATGATTTACTATTCCAACTCCAGCCCACGTAACAGTAGGGAAGGTGTTGGAATAGTAAATCATACTATTCCTTAGTATACAGCGCCATCCAGCGCAAGTCGTTGTAACGACTTGCGTTGTAATGACCGCGTCATAATGGTAGTGCGGTGTAAAGGCCTCGTTGTAATGGTCGTCTCCCTCATGTGCAGGCAGGTACAGCAACAATGGTCTGACATCCACTACTTCCTCAATACTTTTCCATGAAGCCTTGCTTATATGGAAGACTGTATTGCATATATCAGCAAGTTGAGACATGCATTGGGGAAGCCAATAGGTCTTACTTTAATGTGCTAAGACAGATGTACAAAATATGATTGGTAAGTTACTACATTAAAGCCATACCTATTGGCTTAGGCAATGCTAGTTTCACCTGTCCACTAGAGTTTTTAAGGTCATTTGCTGCCCATTTAGATTGACACTGGTAGGAATTTAACACAAGCCCTGTCTCGCTCTGTGCAGATGAAGGGCATTGCAGACAAAGTCCTCGCTAAAAGTAACACTTGTTGATCATTTGTTGTGTGGCCCGAACAGCCTTTTTGGAGACCCAAAAACGCACCTGGGCCCCCTGAAAAAATGCACTCTCTGCTATCCTGAGCTGGCATTACAGTAACTACATGCCTTGTTTCTGCCTATTTTGCTTCCCCTCATTTTCACAGCATTACACCCATAAGGTGGATGGTTCCACTGCTTTGTGTGTGAGTTTGTCAGCTTTCTTTCATTGTTATTACCTAGCTGTACTTGTGCTGTGTGTATTGGTGCTATGTGTTTTTCTGTGTGCGCGTGTGTAGAAAACTTGCACATTTGCTGCATGTGCTATTCCTGTGCTGTCTACTGCACTGAAAAAACAACACAGAATGGTTGTTTTTTTGTATAAATCCATATATGACATAAATATTTCAATGTGTGATGATTTAGAGCACTTTTGAGAGGTAATATGGTCCCTCAGGTTTGCTGTGTGTGCACTCCATAGGAGGCGGAATTATAGGTCAAATATCCAATAGATGAGGTGAGCGAGATGAATACTTCTCTGTATGGAGCCAACACCCACACTAAGGGCCTGATTCACAAACTGCACTTTGTAGTAGCTTTTGTAGCACTACCTAGCTTGCTACAAACTGATATTCAAAAACTGCACTATTGTAGTAACTTACACTTTTGTAGTAAGTCCTTACCTTCATTATTTTCAGTGTGATCGTGTTGCAGTACCAGTTGTTGACCATGTGTAGTGCGGGACTTACTAAAAAGGGGTAGGTTACTACAAAACTGCCGTTTGAGAATACTGTAAAGGAGTAAAAACCTATCTTCGTGAATCAGGACATTAGTAAATATTAAAAGATTTGGGCCTAGATGTAGGTAATTTCATTTTACCACTTCTTAAATACCAAATTTTACCGATTCGGTATTTAAGAAGTGGTAAAATAGAGGGGGGGGGTGTAGGTATTACAGAATCGGTAAATACCGAATCGTTAAGATTCGGTATTTACCGATTCTGTAAATTCCGATTCGGTATTGCCCATTGATTCCTATGGGCATTGAAGCCCATAGGAATCAATGGGCATTACCGAATCGGTATTTACCGATTCGGTAAATACCGATTCCAGCAAGGGTGCAGGGGGTGTCACTTTGACACCCTCTAGCACCCCAAATACAGGCATGTGTGCCATGTGGCACACAGACATGCCCTACCCTATGCATTGGTGTGCATGCACACATGTGCATGCACACCTGGATCCGGTATTGGATTGGGTGGTAAAATACCGAATCTGAAAGGCCTTTGGGACTCAGAAGAGTCCCACCTACATCTAGAAGTTACCGAATCGGTAAAATACCGATTCGGTATTTTACCAATTCGGTAAAATTGGCCCCCTACATCCCAATTACCCATTTACCGGTCGGTAACAGCCGAAATCGGCCTTTACCGGCTGGTAAATGGCCACCTACATCTGGCCCTTGGTAACAAATGTTTGACAGGCAGCTGCACAGCATGGTCAAGCCAGAATTGAAAATGCCAAAATATTTCCAAAATGCTTTTAACCTGGAGCCTACACACTTCTCTATTGATCACAAAAGAACATGTCCAAACAGCTGTGTGTATTGGTTTATTTTGCTGCATAATAACAAACTGGATTATATATCCACCACTTATAGATGACTACGGATATCACCTACTTTTCAGGTTCATCTTGCAGGCAAACAGTTTTGCAATATTACTTAATGAGGTGAGTTCATTTGATTAAATGAGTGATTTTCAAATAATACCGCAGAGGCAAGAAAAATCACACCTATCACACATGGTGAATTTTGGTCACAGTCATGTGGTGCACAAGATCTAGAAGAACAGCCTTCTAATCTTCATCACAGGAGTACCACTCCATATTACCATCATTTGTGAATGATCAGCATACACAATTTATTGTTTGTAACTATACAATCTATGGAAGTTTAAATCACAGGATGTATACATTTCATTTTCATATATTTCTTTTTCACATGAATTTCTTTATTCAAATCTTCTTAACACTGATTTTTACACTGTAGCCAATGCGTTTCATCTCTGTACAAGAGACTTCTTCAGGGCTTAATAGTTTTGCTATTGCTTAATGACCACAGACACCTTGTTCTCGGTACTCAAGCCCTCCTGGTTTAGTTGAGAAGTCCTTCTATCAATCCAAATGATCTGTATGCATTCAACTGTAGCGCATGCAGGAGGTCAGCCAACAGAACCTTGGAGTCCACTTCCTTGCCCTGGGTATAATTGGGTCCAGGTCCAGCCCTTCAGGTCTCCTCACAGATATTAAACAGCTGGTGCAATCCTGTTCTTTCAGTGGTCCAGGAGTGTTCTGAGAATGGAACCAGGGAATGCCACATTTATGGTTGGTCCTAGCTTATGGGTGGAGGGGGTGCTTACTTGCCTCTCCCTAACCAATAGTGTAAATGTTTCCAGGGGTAACCCTATCCACGTTTGCACCAGTTTCTGTGTGCCCCACTACAAACATCCCACAGTGCTGTTCACTCTCTCAATCTATGACAGAGAAACACTTCTCCTCTTTTACAGAACCTTTGTGTCCACCCAGAGGTGTGACCAGAGTAATGAGCTGGGTCTTCCTTTTTGGTCACTCGAAACCAGATCTTTGGGCAACCTCTGCCCCCACCCCCTTCGGGTTTGGTGATATGTGTCTAGAAGGACAAAAAAGGGCCTGTACAAGTATTGTGTGACATCTGCTTGTGACAAGGGAGGCCCCTTTGAAGCAAATTAGGTTCCTGTGCACTGCCCAACTGATCTTTCTGCTAGAGTAACAAAACACCTCCCCACACCCATGCCTTTGTCTCTGATCTCAGTTTCAGTTTATTTCATGTTTATTCAGACCATTGGTCCACAAACAATACATATCACTGATTAAAAATTCGTCTTAAAAGAACATTTCATTAGCACACATAAATACATCCTAGAAAACAGATTCAATCTAAAATCCCCACTATTACCCAAATTGCTTGAGGATTGGTTAAAATTCATTAAAAAGGTATAAAATAGCCTTCACTTTTTGCATAAATTTCCCCATAGCCACGGCAATATCTAAATAGGCCATTTCGGTCATCAGTATCGCAGCCTGGGTCCTAGTTTTAATCTTATATTTCATAAATATTGGTTTTAAAAACATAATACGCAAGTCCAGGAACTTCAGGCAATCAAATAAAATATGCGGCAGATCACATTGAGTACCCACAGAACAAGTACAGCCTTATTTATCATAACACACTTTACCAGATTGTTCATATAACAAGGGTTTACCCTAATTCTTACCCTCAGCACTTCATTTCGTAATTGACAGTCCGGTATCTTATCAATATATGGGAAGCATTGATTATTTTTCCATGTAGCAGCCATGAAACGTATAGAGATTTTATTTACAAGGTAATTTTGATCCTGTATATTGGATATTTCCATCCCCATCAAGCTGAGTGTCTTCTTGTCGATATTAGTCATCTGGACAGTGGGGCATATATTAACTCCCATCTTATTACATAGCTTTGTTATTATCCCCCTGGTCTCCCTTGCCCATTTTAGTTCGCTGTTCTGTATTTCATTTTTACACAGTTGAGATATTTTAGTGTTTACGCCTATATCTAAGCGTTGCCAGAAGCGCAATAGGGCCATACCTGGTTGAACACCCCATGAAGTCAAGCCGAGTTCCAGCCTTATGGCCTGAATCATTGCTGACATGGGGAGACTAAATAGCTTTTTTAGGTTTTTACCTTCCTCGACATCCCAGTTTTCCTTGCCACTTAAAAATAACAGTTCAGCACCGTACAAAAATTGCGGGGGTACAATAGCCGAATATGCCTTTAGCACTGGTCTGTCGGTCATTGCACCATAGACTTTGTTAAACAATTTCAGGCCGCTGATCGATGCAGAGGTTCTTACTTTTGACGCCTCTAGGTGGGTATTCCATTTCAAACTTTTATCGAACCATAGCCCTAAGTATCTATACTCAGTCACTGATTCCACTTTCTCAGCCCCTATCCTCCAAGAGAACCCAGTTTTCTTACAGCCGAAGCTCAGGGTTTTGGTCTTATCCATATTGATCACAAGTTTTTTCCTGGAACAATAGACAGTAAATAAATTCAATTTCCTTTGCAGGCCCACCTCAGTCTGATCCATGATCACCAGATCATCCGCATAAAGTAAGCATGCGATCTGCTTGCCATTTAATTTCGGGCTTGCCCCAATGGCATTACCCAAGATTAATGGCAGGTCTGCTAAAAACAAGGAAAACAACAGGGGGGCCAATACACATCCCTGCCGTAGCCCATTTCCAATTTCTATTTTCCCCGATAGACTGCCATCTGTATCGATTATCTGGGCCCAGTTTTTAGTGTGGAGCAGTTGTATTAGCTGCAGTAGGTCATTTGGAATTCCATAGCTAATTAAGGCCTCCCACAACAGCTCTCTATCCACCAGGTCGAAGGCTGCACGGAAGTCTACAAAACAGCAGAATAGTCTTCCCCGCATTTCCATCGACTTCCGTGCTATAGCCCAAAGAGCAAAGCAATGATCAATTGTGGAATGGCCAGCTTTAACCCCTCCCTGTTCCGAGGGTATAATCTGATTTTTTTCTGCCCAGTCTTTTAAGGCATTCAATATAGTTTTTGCGAAGACTTTTTCCCCTATATCTAAAAGGTTTATCAACCTATAATTTTTGGGGATTTTGTGATCACCTTTTTTATATATTGGCCTTACAATTGCACCCTTCCAGCTTTCAGGTACAATTCCTGTTTCCAAAATAACTAGGAACATTTTAGCAAATAACTCCGCCCACCATTCCGGTCTTGTTTTAATTATCACTGCCGGGAGGTTATCTGGACCTGCAGCACGGGTAAGCTTCATACTAGCTATAATTTCAGTTATGTATCTTGGGGTAAAATATTCCTTAATTTCATCCCTTACCTGTGGCCAGTCTTGGGTTATTGGCTGTACTTGTACCTGCCATTTTCCATAAATTTCTCCCAAGTAGCCTACCCAGTCATCTTCATGAACCATACAGACCAAGGGTCCTGTATTCCTACCCATACTTTCTTGTACTAATTTCCAAAACCCTCTCATATCTTTGGATTCAATTATTACCAGCATATTTGCCCAACACTTATCTTTATACATCCTTTTTTTGTTTCGAGTTAATGTTTTATATTTTAACCTTAGATGCTGAAGTGCCTGATATAGGTCCACCTTAAACATGGCCCTAAGTCTTCTCTCCTTCTGTCGTATCTGTGCCTTGGCTACCCTGCACTCTTCGTCAAACCAGGGCTTCCTATTTTTATTAACAGCGTGGCTACCTAATCCTAACTTTTTTGTCTTGAATGCCTTTTTTAGGGAGTCCGCCAGCTTACCTATGGTAGATTCGAACCAAGGGATTCCTACCTTAGGTTGAATTTCTTCAGTTGGGATTGACTGCTGGATTAACTTTAACTTTTCAATATGCTCAGCCGATATACAAATTGTTTGCCGTTTTGGACAGTCCACGTGGGTCTGTAGAGCCCTCTCTCTACTTTCACATTCCAGTATGTGTAGTTCTACCCTCAGAGGGAGGTGGTCACTGCCTGTCGTTTGCATCACCTCAAAAATGTTTATTAAATCAAAACACCAAGCCTGGCAAAACACATAATCTATTGGACAGAGTTGCTGGCCTCTTACAAAGGTCCATCCCGCTGGTCGGTCTAGCTGGAATCTCCCGTTTGCACATACCATGCCCAGAGACCCCATTAGCTGAGTGAACGTCTCGTCCTGCTGTGACATCTCCCCCTTTGGGAAGATTGCTACTTCAATATGGTGGGATTCTAAGAATTCTTTGTACCAACTGTCCACTCTTCGGGGGTTTAGTCTATGGTTAAAATCACCTAACACCAGAATAATGTCCTTTTCTTGTTTAGCACTAATAGACTCAATATCTTCTTTTAATTTTCCCAAATTCCCCTTATATTCGTGGTCCTTCCCCTTCTGTATATACACATTTATGATGCATATACCCTCATAGCGGGGGTCTACCTTCTGCAGTAGGATTCTACAGCCCAACGCCCACTCACAAAGTAAATTTAACCTTTCAATTTTTCTAACTATCTGTGAGGCGACCAGCGTAAGTTGTCCCCCTGATGGCCTCCCCAGATTATTTTTCTTTGCTGCTTTGGAGTGTTGGGCGAATCCTTCTGTAACTAAGGATTCTAGGGTATCGTCACACAGCCAAGTCTCCTGTAGGCACAAGATATCATTACTCTTTATAATGTTATCGAACTCGATCTGTGCCGATATTTTCTTGTAGCCATTTATATTCCATGATAGGATTGAAAGACTGTGTGACGACCCAAGCTCCTAGTCGATTTCACTAAGGAATCCCTCTTCTTCATACTCCATAAATTCTGGGGTTGCTAGGGCTTTGTACCTGTTTCCAGCAAATCTATCATTTTCATACCCTGCAAATCTACAGTCAGTTACAGTAATTGCCATATCCTCCTTGTTATTTAGGTTCGAGTTAATTAGCCTTATCTGTCGTAATCCTAAACCAGCATGGTTCGTCAGGAAGTACCGTCCCTCTATTTCCTCTTTTCTTACCAATCTAATCCCCTCCTTTTGTAGCTCGTTTTTAGCTTTTTCCACCGCCTCCTTTACCCAGGCGGAATAAAAGAGGATTTTAGTCACTTCATCCCCTGTACTGTTTGTAACGAACCCTACTTCTTTAAGATCCTTTGTACCGATTTTCTTTAGGCTTGTGAATTTTGCCATACTGAATAAAATTTGGGATCGATTTAATGGATTTAGTGTTTTTACCTTTTTTCCACCTTAACCATCATTATCAGGTTTTAGGAAGACCCATAGATCTTGAGTACCTGTTTGTCTAGAGCCATAGTTATCTCCCTTTAAGTTGGCTTCCCGTCTCATTAACACATGATCTCCCTTAACATTTTCAACCGGGGCCTTGCTGCACCTGAGCATTTCTGAAACTCCTGAACAGACTTGTCTCGTTGGTCCCCTTTTAGAACTTTTCCCCTCTTTGCCCTCCATCTCCCTTATTGTAGGTACCAGTGCCCTTTTATTGAAATTTGATCTTTCTAAACTTTTCCAATGTTCTTCCTGCACCCTCGTAGACTTGAACTTGTTTTCCTTTAGCCTTTGTATTTTTTCTCTCTCTTTACCTACTAATTTCATCATTTCTCCCTTCTCGATTTCCTGACAGGATTTTTTAGTAGTAGACGTCTTTTTGTGCGAGCAACCTCCCTTCTCTGAAGTCTACTCGTATGATATCTCATTTTACCCCACTTTTTTACAATCATTGGATGCCTGGATATATATACTGTTGGTTCCTCCTTCTTTGCCGTTGGGACCCTTACCGTACCTTCCTCCTCCTCTTTACTGTGTGCCGCCTCCTGATCTCCACCGATCGGTCTGACTATAGCAGGCATTAAGCCCCTAATTTGAGATAACCCGCCCAAAATTGCTTTAGACTGCTCCCCATGGGCTTTTAAGAGATCGTTGTTTAGTACAGCAACCTCTAACATACCCTGCAGGGTTTTTTGAAGGATCCACATAACCTCAAGTACTCGAGGTTCCTGTAACCTCAAGCCCATGCAGTGATGAGTGCAACTGATCATTCCCTAACCCAAAGGTACAATCCACATCCACATTCTCCTTAGATTATGATATAGTTTCATTTGAGTCTTTTGAGCTTAGTTCTTTACTCCTTATGGGAATATCTTCACTTTCGTCCTCGTTTTCACAATCAAGTGACCGCTGGAACATTCTTGGCGAAGAAGATAATCGTGGTTCGGCGGGATCCCCGATAAATTAAGTATGGACTGATTCGAGGAGGTTAAGATCTCATCACTCCTAGCCTCAGAGTTTGTATCTGCCATGACACTTGTTTCCTTACTAGTTACATCCATCCCCTTAAAGTGTCTTCCCAGAAAGTCTTTGATCGAATTCGATACTGAAGAGCCACCCCTTGTTACTTTTGGCTTCACTGCTTTTGGTGTTAGTAATAAGGATTGGGCATTTCTTGTAGTTTGCTCCTTCGCTCTAGCTGGCTCACTTGACGCCGATTTTGGGTTGCCTGTTTCACCGCCTTCTCCGGTATCTGGTGGATTCTTCTCAGACTTTTTCCCAGCTTTTAAGTTTTTACGGGCTCTTACTTTGGCCAGTGCCATTTTTATTAGCTTCTCTTTCCTTTGGACCCTGTTCGTGCACGAGGCTACAGTTGTTAGGCCTGGTAGGGTAGTACTTCCCCAGTCCCCGTAGATACTGTGGGGACAACTCCTTTTGCCGCTCTTGTTTTTTAAATGTTTAATAACTTAGCTCCTTAATTTGCAGCTGATATTTAAATATAAGCTATCATAGCCTCATTGATGAGACAATTACACTTTTTCCACCTTTAAATTCCCCACTTACCTCTGTTCCTGGTCAGCCTTTGCACACAAACAGCCTCCTGCCACCATCGACCAATTAAATGTTCGAGCGCTGACTTGAATTATTCCTGGCCTTCAGAAGGGGCAACAGGAGATTAGGCTAGTGCCGGGTACCTTCGCCAAGCAACCCCCGACTAGCCTGGAGCCACAGGAACACTCTCTGATCTGGAAGACATTTTTACACCTTATCATGGCTATTCACCAGCAGGGTGACAATTGGAGGTTGATGCATTGAGCCTCCTGATGCTTCATGCAGGGAAATACTAACTTTCGAAAAGTCAATTTTCCTTAATATTTATGACAATTCCGACTTCAACAGTGAGTTGGACTTTTAATAAATATCTTAATTTATGTTTCTAGCAGGTCCCTATGCTCAGATAACAACATTACTATTTAATACTGCTTCCCAATGTGTCTTAATGAACCAGCCAGGCCGTCTATGGTGAAAATAGCATAATGCTTGTCACTGAAAGACATGTTCACTTTTCATTTCCTACTTTTAAATGCCATATATCCTGCCTTATGCACTACAAGGCCTACATGGGGTGTCCTATTAATATTTAAAGAAACTTTTTGTTCCGTCAAAAAAGCCTTCATTTTGACTGGTCAAGTTGCAGGGTTAAGCTACAGCTGGCAGGCTGCAATGAAAGGCCTGGAACCGTGCTTGCCTGGTCACACTAGTGTATGGCACAGTAGTGCCTTATTCCAGAGGTAATATTAAATATTCCATGGCATGGGTGTATTTTGGGCACAATATACTATGGACTTAGAGGAAAGTTAAATATGTCAGTTAGATGTTAGCCTATTCAACATGTTTTAGGGGTCAAAGTACATGTGCTGGTGTTTGTTTAGCAAGGGTCCCAGTGCAAAGTTAAAAACAGCAGCATCTGTCCACAAAATATGGGGGTGACCATGCATAAGATGGTACTTCATCTAAATGTAACAAACAAAAGTTGCAAATGAGTAGACCCAGAATTGCCACGTAACCTGCCCTACAATAAAAACCTAGAAAACAAACCGTTTTTTTGGGGCAAGGTAAGATAGGTGGACCAGGTGCTTGAGGGATGCTGACCAACTACAAACCTTATGTCATATAGGTATGTACATGACTTGGCATAGGTATTCTAAATATACTATGCTGTAAAACAGCTAATTATAACATAGGTAGAGACTAGACTAATGGGTTAGGAGTGTGCGATAAAGTAGCACTAGGGTGTATTTAGGATTAGCCATTTTCTTCATTTTGTTCTTTGAGTTAATCACGAAAATATTTCTTGTATTCTTTGTAGGACAATTGCTTATAAAAAATATTAGTTTACTGTAAAGTGCTAATAGTAGGTATACTGATTTGTTTTTGGGGTCCGGTCGATGCCATGCATTTTCACCTTCAGATGCTGAATTCTTTGGCAAATGTGTCTGACTCCAAACACCATCCCTTGCATAAGCAGCAGAGATGAGAGACCTAGGTTCGATTTCCTTTTCTCCATAAAATTTGCAGTTTCCTTACGGGACAAACTTGGCAAATCTGCTAGAGGTGACCCCAATTATTTTAGGGAATATGACAGAAGTGAACCTGCTAATCACCACGAAGCAAGATTAATATTTACCTGGCATCAATTGGATCTCAGGTTGCATACAGATTCATAAAACCCAAAAGATGCTAAATAGAACATTTATTCGTTATCAAACATTTCTACTCAACTCATACCCTCCCACTCATCCTGGGATAGTAGTTATATCCAGCTCCAAAGCAAAAAGGCTATGAGTCTTTCTTGACTCTAAAACAACACTTCGGGGCAAATTTACAAGCCCCTTGCGCCTCATTTACGCGCCGTTGCGTCACTTTTGTGATGCAGTGGCGGCGCAAATCCTGCGCCATGGTGCGGGCTACTTTCAACGTGACGCATCTGGGAGATCCGTCACGTTGTAAAGCCTTGCGCCACAATAGGCGTTGCTGCGCAGGGGCGGGCGTTCCGGCGCAGGAACGCCTCCTAAAAGTGGCTGAGTGAAATCTACAAGATTTCACTCAGTCACTTTTAGGCCAATGTTGCGTCAAAACCCTGCGCCTGCTTGAAGCAGTCGTAAGGCTTGACGCAGCATTGGAAGAATAGGGCACCCCCCGAGCATTGCTGGAGCTCCGTCGCGCTTGCGACGCAACTCCAGCAATGCGTCACCTTTACGGCACAGATGCGTCACGCATCTGTGCCGTTTTTGCCCCATGGTGCGCCGCATTGTAAATGTGGCGCATCATGGGTGACGGAGCTGTAGCGCACAATTACTGGCGCATCCCTGCTGATATGCAGGGATGCGCCAGTAATTGTAAATCTGCCCCTTAGCTTCCACATTGATGCTATGTAATTTTAATAAAGGTCAGGTGGGACCGCAAGTACATTAGCAACTTATTCCAATAATAAATATCTGGAATGTTCCTGCTCTCATTTGACAATAACATAATCTCCATTATACCTTAAAAGAGAGAGACATTTTTCAGTCAAGGTATGTCAGCTCGTTTGCAATGAAACTGCCCATCCTGCATTATAAATGCTAAAAACAAAATGGGTTATGATCTTTCTACCTCACCACTTATTCCAATAAATGCCTTCAGGTGATTTGCAGCCACGGCCGCTACTGGTAAGAGCGGTTGGGCGGTGGGACCAGGTGAAGGGGGATTACGAGAGACGACCAGGAGTGAATATTAATTATTTAATTTTCCCTCCTGGTCGTCTCTTGAAATCCCCACTCACTCGCCTCCACTGCCCCGCCGCTATTACCAGCAGCGGCCTCGGCTGGTGATTTGGTTTACAGAGCAAGACTACGTCGGTATTCATTAAAAGTCAGAGCTGTCCTGGTGGCCAAACTAGACATATCCCACAATTGGAAGTCCTAGACACACCTGCTGGTGGCGGAGGGGAGGAGGGGGTGGACTAGTGTGCCCAACATTGACGCCCTATCTATGAGGCCAGTGGTTGCCATGGCAAATATGAAAATGATTGGGGCAGGTGGTGGGCTTATTATGGACTGGATCTGGGGATCAACTGATTGTAATTATGCACTGTTCATATTTTGTTGATTGGTAGAAGTTGGTTCTGTTTGTAGTAGTGTTACTGACATACAATCAATACAATTGGTTATATAAAAAAAAGTCATGTTTGAGATCTAACCATGGGGATTTGTGCATTGGTTATTTAAACCCCCAATGTAGTTTTTCTTTCCATTAGTATCTGAATGTTCCCATTCAAGCAAGTCCCCTGAAAGCTGTACTATGCATTCGGATCTACTATAGTTTTTATTCTATTTTATTCACTATATTTTACTGTATGATCCTGAAGTCAATTCCTTCCAAACTATTGTCTGGCTGTTAGTCCTGAGTGTCTATTCTCGCTCAGCTGCCACATTTCTCATTCAGCATTGTTTGTATTTATGACTGCCTGATGGGAACCCTCCTGTGATTTCTGTTTTTATTATCTCAATTGGGAGTACCTATTTAGAAATATTGTTTTCTCTTTACTATACACTTTATATACAATGCTTGTGTTTCTACATGATTAGGCTAGCATTCGTATCACTAGATATGTTTCTTAATATCTTAGTTCAAAATATATCTGGAGACCGGTAAAAATTAAGGAACTGTGTAACTCTGGTTCTGTGACTAACCAAGCACCAAGGTGTCCAGATCTGAATCCTGTGTCCTCCAACTAAGAAAGTGAGGTAACGCTTCGGATGGCAGACACTGATATATTACTCAAATGGCCATCCTAGGTTTGCGATCACATTTTAAAACCTTTTTGGAACTCCATTATTTATGTACCACCTGTACCTGTCTGATATCGTGGATATAAAAGCTGATGCAAAACCCTCATCCCACAATAGGCCACTTCTTCTTAGACTGGTGGCTGCACTACTGCCCTAGGATGTTAGAATTAGATATTGACTTTGAAAATTCATCTTAATATAGCAGCAAACAAAAATATACAATTACTATCTAGACTTAAAGCTGCACACCAGCCACAAAAGCATGCACACTACAACCTAGATAAGCAATTGCATTAATGCTTCAGAGAGCTTCCTTAAATAAAATTACCTTGACGCTCTGACCTGACTCTAAACTATGAAAGGTACCTATCAACATCTTCTTTAAAATAATTCAGTCTTTATGGACAACTGTCCACCATAATTACCAAAATTATTGGATGGCAGAAGGTGGATTCTAAATTGCTAGCGATATTGCATCTGCATTGTCCACTCTGGAGTTCAGCCTAGGCAACTGTATTGCCCATGGTCAGTGGCAAGCAAAATAAACATCCACAATATTGCCATCCATTATTGTAGGATTACATAAGATGGCTCTGTACAGTCCATCCCATCCTGGAATTATGCAGTTCACCATTGCAGCTCTCAATCCATTTACAGCATGTCTCTTTATGGTGCTGCCCCTGACTGACCTGGCGACACACTGCCGCTTACCACACTGTCACTGTTTGTCAGCTGCATGTCCCTTGGTCATCTGAAGGGACAGATCCCCATAAAGCAAGTTCTACAGAAAAATACAACTTTGAGTAATAGGGCTTCTTTTGCCAACACAGACTGCCTCTCTGAGGATACTTAAAGAACCACAGTTCCATTACATTGAACCGATCTGCAAGAGTTTGATTCTAAGTGATTTCGATTCTGTCTAGATAGTTTTATCAATCAGTGCCAAAGCTTTGAAGCTAAATGTATTACTTATTAAATGATTAATATCTCGTCCTTCATAAGAACATACAGTTTACTCTTCATCAATCGGTTCTTTAGAGACAAATGCCCTGCTTGCTAGTATCTCTAAACCCTTGATGTGTAAAGCCGGAGCATATCTAGGTCCATTTCTAGCTAATAGACTTTGGCATGGTCTACCTATAGCGCCAACAGAAAGGTGTGCTCTTTTCGGTGTCTTCCAGTGTTTCATTAAGTATGCAGTCAAAAAAGATAAAAGACTAAAAAAACATTAATTATCAGACAAATGTTTTGAATCATCACTGAAATCTTTTATTTTGAAAAACATTTTAAATTACAGTTTGGACTATTATAGACGTTTAATTTTATTGCCAATTTTTTCTTTTTTTCTGATTGGTTTCTCATTTTATTTTGATATACACAATAGCTGAATCAGGTAACATTTCCTGAAGTTCAAGATGATTAGTGACCGAGCTTCGCAGTTCAGTATGACATTTCAAAACAATAGTGACATTTATTTTGAAGAGATTGATTGCAGCCTTAGACAACCAAGAGAAACGGTTGCATAAGTGGACTACTTTTAAGTGGATTAAGACACGTTACTCTTCTGTTGTTATGCAATCCCACCTGTCTTCCCTATTATTTTTTCTCTTTACAACATTCCCTTATTGAAGTTTAGTAAAAGGTACAAGTGAATAGCAATGGATTCACATTTCAATCATGTCATTATATGCAATAACTGGGGTGTATATATACCAACATTTTCGAACTGTGGTACTAGGCCCCGCTACTAATATGGTATAAATGTTCTGAGTTCATATCTCCACAGAGCGGCACTGTGTAGTCAGAGGTCAGGGCACATGTGGTATTATGAGGAATGTTGTGTCTAAAATGTAGGGGTAATGTTCCACCTTCCTAGGGTTTATGTTTGGGGCTAGAACGTTGAGGGGGCAATGAAGGAGCAGGTGTTGTCCAGATGGAGTGTGCTGTAGACCAGAGGTTGTTCTGCAATAAAGGAAGCACAATGTATTTACATCAGCATGAGACAAATTACTACAGAATTTAGGGCCAGATGTAGGAAGCCTAATACCGATCGGTAACGGCCGAAATTACCGAATTTCGGCTGTTACCGACAGCTATTAGGCATTTGAGATGTAGGGGCCTAATTTAAGGATTCGGTAATTTACCGATCGGTAATTTAAGGAATCGGTAAATTACCGAATTTTTAAATACTGATTCGGTAAATTACCGAATTCTTAAATACCGATTCGGTAAATTACCGAATCCTTAATGTAGGAAGCACTCAAGTGAGTGCTTTTCACTTGTAAGGATTCGTTATTTACCACCAACTACAAGTTGGTGGTAAATAACGAAAACCGTTAAAAAAGCAATTTGTGCTTTTTTAACAGTGCCATGTGGCAGACATACATGCCCTTAGCATGTATGTGTGCCACATGTGCACCCATGCACTATTCAGGGGTGCAACAGGGTGTCAATGTGTTCCCCATTTTTACCGAATCGGTATTCACCGATTCGGTTAGTCCCATTCATTTCTATGGGCCTGGAGGCCCATAGGGATGAATGGGAAATACCCAATCGGTAAATACCGATTCGGTTTTTAACAAATCTTACAGATTCGGTAAAAAATACTGAATGGATACCTACATCCCATTTACCGATTCTAAAATACCGAATCGGTAAAATTCTGTATTTTAGAATCGGTAAATCTGGATTACCTACATCTGGCCCTTAGAGACAAGCGTTTCCGCTGTTGGGATTGTGTCCGACAGCCTTTCCATGTAACCCTTTCAGACATGAAAAGGCTGTCGGAAAGCGACTTCAGGGGCCCCTAACAGGGACCCCAGCTTTCTGTATGTGGCCCGATGCCCCCTGATAATCCCTGCACCGTGTGGCAGGCAGCTCACGGATTTTCACAAACTCCCATTTCTCAATGGGAGCTTGTGCTGTGGGCTGTTTCCGCCCACTGCACAAGCTCCCATAGAGAAATCAGTGTTTGGGACCACACCATGTGCGGTCGCATCGTAATCAGGTGTGTGGAACCGCCGACCTATGGTCGGGCAGTGCCCTCATCAAAATGGTGTCGGTCATAGGCAACTCCGACTGACCTCGAAATCAGGGCCTATGTGTCATCTTTAAAAAAAACTAGCAGGCACATGTGGATTTTGTAATTTACACGACAATCAAATTTGTGATCAAATTGTTATGTGTGCAAAAAATAAAGGTAAACGAGAATGGTTATGGGTGGAAGGAGATTCCAACTAAAGGATATAATTGATTTAGTCAAGAACAGTAGCGGTCAGTGGTGGGAGTGCTGCCGGGCGATGACGCCGGGGAGGGGCAGGATAGGGGGTAGTAAACTACAGAGTATGGCCAAATACAGGTAAGTAAACATAAAAATAAATAAAACAAATTTCGTTGCGCGCACTGCATAGCCAAATGCGATGCAGTGCGCGCAACGAAATTCATTTTAGTTATTTTTATGTTTACTTACCTGTATTTGGCCGTATTCCAAAGTTTACTACCTCCCACCCTGCCCCTCCCCCTCCCCACGTCACCGCCCAGCAGCACTACTACCACCGACCGCTACTGGTCAAGTAAGCAGAACTCTTTAAGCATTGTGCAATGGCTACCTTGTTTCAAGAGCAAAATATATATTTATGCCCTGTGGGTGAAATTTCTGATGGAAAAAATTATGACACAAAAAGTTTGGTGGGGAGATGGTCAGAACAAAGGATGCTCTCAAACGGAGCACCTTCAACCAAGGTAAAAACTTAAACATTGTGTGTTTTCAATATGGAAGCAATTCAAACTCATCAGATGATACCTTGGAAGATGTCTATTTAAGTGTGACTTTTATCAAGGAGCAGTGCTAAACATAAAGGGTAATGGAAGTAACAAACCACTGTGTTGGGTACCGTTTTGTGGGTTCTTTGGAGGTGGTTGCAGACTCTGGATCATTGTATACTATTATTGCACAATTTGTCTGGGAAGCAAATTTATACCAGTTATAGACACTTATTTGGAACCTTGTGATATTAATCCAGAAAGTTATACTGGTGACAAAATTGATTTATTCAAATTTCAAACATTCAATGTGTAAGCTATATATTGTCAAGTTTACCTCATCGGCTTTGGAGGGAAAAGAATCAAAGAACCTTGGATATAATCTTATATCGTAACAGTCTAGAACAATCTTTGGTTGAGTAAGACAGTGAGGATTCCCTTATTTAGGGTTTTGAAAGAGTACCACATTGTTTATAATGATAAATTGAAAGGTTTTACTCATCTATTGAATCGTAAGGCCAATGCTGTGCTCAATATACAAAATACGCACAATATGCTGTTTATTGTTGGGGATGAGGTAAAAAAGAGCTGAAGAAATGACAAGAAGCAATTATTATTATCTGGAGTTAGAAAAAAAGAATGGTGCTCCTTGTATGGGAAAAGAAAGTGTCAAGGCAAGTATCTTTGGAAGAAGGATTAGAAAACCTATACATTTAGAAATGTATGATTGTCAGTAACTCTCTATTTATTTTTTATGTATGATTTATTTATTTATTTTAGTCTTTCCCTATTGAAATTTTAAGGAAGGAGGGTGTGTGTAGTATAATGTGGTATGAATGTTATTTTAGTAATATTTTTCTTAGAAATGTTTTTGGGAGTGTTATTTTTGTTATGTTTTTATTTTGTTTGATAAAAAGGGGGGTGTAGTATTTGTAGTATTATGTAGAATGTTGTGTGTAGAATGTATAGGTAATATTTCATGAGCCTAGGTTTTTTTGTTAGGGTGTTGGAATATTGTAGGCACTAAAGGAGCAGGCCTGAGTCCATATGGATTGTGCTGTAGACCAGAGGTTGTTCTGTAATAAAGGAAGCACAATCTCTTTACATCACCATGAGACTAATTACTACACCACACATTATACCACCAAAAGCGTTTCCCAGGAGTGAGACTATAGGAGCTCTTGTATATTGCTTAGAATGATTACTGGGAGCAATTATTGGTAGCCAGTTAAAGAGAAGCTATTGAGTTAATTATGATATAGGTTCAAGGTTCTAATGGTTTTATTAGTTGTTTATCTGAGCTCTTAGACCGAAGGTATGAGGTCTAGGGTCCTTAAGTTATGATTTAGTTGCCTCTCACTGGAATAAAAAAATAAAACAAATCCTTAGAATGTATGAGCCATCTGAAAGCATCTATGGAGCCTAATGGGCTGATTGGTGTCAGAGTCATTGTCTGTAGGTCAGTCTGATCACATTGTGTTTCATCTGTTGCATACTCCTCTTTGTGAGTTGAAACCGTTAGAGCCTCAGGCTACTGGGACCTCACATGTTCCTTATAAAGTTACCCCATGTTTACTGAAATTTCTATAGCTGGTCATTTAGGCTGGTTAGTAAATGCTTCTATGAGGCAACTTTGCACATTTCTTGTAGCCTTGAATCTATTTTTGGGCATTGATTTAATCTCCGTAGTCTTAGGATACAAAACGTAGCCATGCCAACGCAGTGGCAAGTCAACATGTTTGCTGATTGGTAATGTCTGGGTGTTGGTCTAGATTATGAATAAGAACAGTTAGTTCCCTCAGCTGACCACTCACCTTGTTGAATTCTTTTTTCTATTTGGGTCAGAAAAAGGTCAGCGAAGGGCACTCCCATATTAGGTCTGTCTCTGTCTTGTGAGTTACATCATCTGCATGAAGCCAGGGGAAGTATTTTGGCTGACCAGCACCATCTGTGCCCTACTTTTAAATACATTTCAGGCAGGCTTCTCAATGTGTTTGCCATGGATATCCGACAAGTCTGACCATTCCTCATATGGGTATTGCACCTGTAGTCTGGCTGGCCACCATTCCTTCATTTGTTGTGTGATGGGGTTGGATAATTGGTGGTTGATCAGAATCTTGTAGAGACCCAGAACTTCTCCATTGTATGTACTCCATTTTTGCAAATATTCAAGGACTGATCACTTCTGTATCTCTAATCGGAAGAAGCCTAATGCTTTTCTCAAACTTCTAGAGAGGTGCTGAAACTCCCAGACATAATACAACTATAAATTAGATTGTGCTTGAGCATTTGCAAAGATTTTGAGCTCCCCATCTGTGAAGAGGTCTGATATGGAGTGAATGCATTTGGATTCCCACTCCTTCCATAGTGGTTCCATGCCTTCAATCGATAGCTTCATATAGTAGCTTGTTCATGCAAACTTGTGTTTAATCCCAGCACCTCATGGGCCCTCTGCCAAAGCTTGGATACTAGTGTGTAGTAGCAGTTGAGCGAGGATGAGTCAATTAGGGTCTCCTGTGGAAAGCATCTTGATGCCTCCAATTTTGCCTAGGAGAGCTTTTTCAAATGTGACCAGCTTGGTGTGTCTAGCAAATCATGAACAGCATATCAAATGTGGCCTAGTTGTGATGCTGGTCAGTATGTGGACATATGAGGTAGTTTCAGACCTCCTCTTTCCATCATGGCATGTTTTAGATGTGGTTTCTGTACCCCACAGAATGTTTTTAGGGAATTGTCTATAGCCGCCACCACATTGGAAGGATGGGCATGAGGATCATGGAGAACATGGAATTGAAACTGTGCATTATTTTAATGTTTATCAATTGCGCTTTTACCCATATTGAAACATTGGGATGACACCATCTGTTTAAGTCAGATTTGAGTTTTATGAATAGTAGGCTGATGTTGAGTACTACTATGTCATTCAGCATGAGCAATACCTCTATCCCTAAGTACTTCAATTTGAGGATCGACCGTCAGTACAGGAGACTGTCCAAAGCTGCCATCATAGCGTAGTTAATTAGTGGGAGTGCCTTCCATTTGTCCCAGTTAATCTTGTAGCCTGAGCGAGTGGAGAAGTGTGATACCAAGTCTATGAGGGCTTATAGTGATATGGGTGGTTTTGTGATTGTTACTAAGATATCATCTGCTTCTAGTGACACTTCATGTGTTTCACCAGTCACCGGTAAACCATGAATTTTAGGTGACTCTATAGTTGCTGTGTTTCTAGTGCCAAGATGAAGAGTAGTGGGGATAAGGGGCACCCCTGCGGGTGCATCTGTTAATTGCAAATGTTGAAGAGAAACAGCTGTTACACGTGACCCTTGCTGTAGGTTATGTGTTTAGTCCATGGACTCATGAGAGAAATATCCGTCCAACTTCCACCCATCCTAGGCCTTGAAATAAGCTCTCCCATTTGAACCCATGAAAAACGTTTTGACATTGAAGGAGACCCCCAGCTTTTCGTCTTGTTCATTGCGTACCTGCCTGAGCACGTGTGCGAGAGATGGAAGGTGTGCTTCCGAGGTGTGGTGCCGGACAAAGTCCACCTGATGTCTGTGTATTAGAGATAGTAGTACCTGTTTGAGTCTTTTCGCCAGCAATTTGGCTATGATCTTTGTGTCTACGTTTAGTAGCAATATTTGCCTGTAGCTGTCACACTTCAGTGGGTCCTTCCCTGGTTTTAGAATGAGTAAGAAAGTTGGCACTTTTATGTTCCGTCATTGTGTCAAGCTTGCTTGGGTCTTTCTAAATATATAACACTGTAGTTGGGCTAGTAGGTCTTTGTGCCACTTCTATTGTTCTTTAGGATATCCATCCATGCCCAGTGATTTGTAATATGTAAGCCTGTTAACTACAGCTTTGATCTTGCCCTCTGTTATGTCTACCTCAAGGTTCTGCATCTGCTCTGGAGACGTTTTTGAAATTGCATAGCGTGATAAGTTTTCTGTTTCTGTCTGTGAGTCAGTACAGTCTGAGGAGCGGAAGTTTTTTTTAATAGTCTTCTATGGTAACCAAGATGGATTGTTAGATGTGTCAGGGTGACATTGTGAAGCCGGCATTAGGTGGGAAGGGTGTCAATTTTCTGTTCTAGAAGAACCTTATGTCATGAAGCATGGAGGCTTTCCCTGCAGCCCAATATATACTGGGAGATGTTACGGTCCCATCATTTTTATTTAAGAAAGCTCAGAGAGAAGATCTCAGTATTTTGGTATTATCTGGGATCCTGTATCTAGACATGTTCAGTCTCCCTTGATTTGTGGAGATCGGAGAACACCCACATCTAGCCAGATTTGTATGGAGTCATGGTCAGATACCCCACTGAGTTTAATGGCTATGTTTGCGAAGTGGTTGAGGAGTGATGGGAAGCTTGATTTCCGGTCCAGGGAAGACATGGCTTGGCAGTTCGGGCTGGACTGTTCCATGAGGCACAGGGTCAGACTGATTTGCATATGGCCATGTCTGAACTGGGGTGGCGGAGTGAGCTAAAGAACGGTGATGGATTAAACCCAGATCAGTTGACTGGGGGTGAGTGTTTGTATTGTCAACGCTCCGTCCATCACCACCTTTGGTTTTTCTTTGTTCGCCCTAAGTTGGCAGGGTATGCTCAGACGTGAGTCCCTTGCTCACTTTGCCACTGGAGTCAAGCAAGCCCGGCTGAAGACGGCTGCAATGCCAGAAACCGGTCCTGGGAAGCTTGATTCCAGTCCAGGGAAGACATGGCTTGGCAGTTCGGGCTGGACTGTTCCATGAGGCACAGGGTCAGACTGATTTGCATATGGCCATGTTTGAACTGGGGTGGCGGAGTGAGCTAAAGAACGGTGATGGATTAAACCCAGATCAGTTGACTGGGGGTGAGTGTTTGTATTGTCAACGCTCCGTCCATCACCACCTTTGGTTTTTCTTTGTTCGCCCTAAGTTGTCAGGGTATGCTCAGACGTGAGTCCCTTGCTCACTTTGCCACTGGAGTCAAGCAAGCCCGGCTGAAGACGGCTGTAATGCCAGAAACCGGTCCTGGGAAGCTTGATTCTGGTCCAGGGAAGACATGGCTTGGCAGTTCGGGCTGGACTGTTCCATGAGGCACAGGGTCAGACTGATTTGCATATGGCCATGTCTGAACTGGGGTGGCGGAGTGAGCTAAAGAACGGTGATGGATTAAACCCAGATCAGTTGACTGGGGGTGAGTGTTTGTATTGTCAACGCTCCGTCCATCACCACCTTTGGTTTTTCTTTGTTCGCCCTAAGTTGGCAGGGTATGCTCAGACGTGAGTCCCTTGCTCACTTTGCCACTGGAGTCAAGCAAGCCCGGCTGAAGACGGCTGTAATGCCAGAAACCGGTCCTGGGAAGCTTGATTCCGGTCCAGGGAAGACATGGCTTGGCAGTTCGGGCTGGACTGTTCCATGAGGCACAGGGTCAGACTGATTTGCATATGGCCATGTCTGAACTCGGGTGGCGGAGTGAGCTAAAGAACGGTGATGGATTAAACCCAGATCAGTTGACTGGGCGTGAGTGTTTGTATTGTCAACGCTCCGTCCATCACCACCTTTGGTTTTTCTTTGTTTGCCCTAGTTGGCAGGGTATGCTCAGACGTGAGTCCCTTGCTCACTTTGCCACTGGAGTCAACCAAGCCCGGCTGAAGACGGCTGTAATGCCAGAAACCGGTCCTGGGAAGCTTGATTCCGGTCCAGGGAAGACATGGCTTGGCAGTTCGGGCTGGACTGTTCCATGAGGCACAGGGTCAGACTTATTTGCATATGGCCAAGTCTGAACTGGGGTAGCGGAGTGAGCTAAAGAACGGTGATGGATTAAACCCAGATCAGTTGACTGGGGGTGAGTGTTTGTATTGTCAACGCTCCGTCCATCACCACTTTTGGTTTTTCTCCGAGTGATGGGGAATGCCAGAAAGTAATCTGTGCATGTTTGTATTCTGTGGCTACATGAAGTGAACAATTAGGCCATATTTACGAAGTCGGGTGGGCGTTGCAGAATTGGAACCGACCGAGCTCAGGTCGGCCATTCCGACTGCATCATTTGGATGCGACCGCACACAGTGCAGTTGGAAACATTCATGTTTCTATGGGAGCTTGCACGGCGGGTGGAAAAGGCCCACAGCATAAGCTCCATTAGTAAAATAGATGTTTCACAGCATCCCTGTGTGGCATGCATTGGCAGGTGCCAGCCACATGGTGCAGGGATGTTTAGGGGGGTCACAATGGGTGCCCCCCAGGGACAAATGCGGAGGAACATGGTGAAAGGGGGCCCTGCTAGGGGTCCTCAAAGTCAATTTCCACCAGCCAATCCATGTTGGAAAGGCCAACATCGATTGACTTTTGGAAACCAACATCATAATCCAGACGGTGGAAATGTCGTTCTCTAGGGATTATGAGGCCTTTCCGACTGGCTGATGGGCTCCTTCCTTCGGATTCCCGTACTGGTTAGAACTCCGACCACCATCATCATAATACGGCAGTTGGATTTTACACCTACAACGTCGGTCGGAAAGCCTCCGACCAGCAGTTAGTGGCTTTCCCACTAACATTGTAATTATGCCCTTAGTGTCTCTTGGTGGGTGTTGTAGTCTCCATGGATCGATTAGGGAGAAGCCAGTCATCAAGTCCCCCAGTTTGCAGGGGCATGAGACAGTGGATGGTCTGATTTCTTCATGTGGTCATCTAAAACGTGGTTCCAATCGCTGCCAGGAGTCTCTTAGTCTTTGGTTGTTGGTGTAAAATTGTAGAATTGGTTGCTAGTGTTATTGTTTTGGTGTGTGTTGGGTATAAATCAATTCAATGACAAGAGTTTGCTTATTTTGTGAGGCATTGATAAAGTTATATTGACCTTGCTGGTCCTCCGATATTTTGTAAACTCGCAGTGACAGGTGTTTCGTGATTAGGATGGCTACTTCCCTTTTGTTGTATAGCTTAGAGGTGGGCTTAATGCTTTCTACAGGGCTGGTACTTACCTACTGCCATGGTACTCTCTTAGACTCAGAGAGTCAAAACCAAAAGAGATAGAGAGTAGGTCTCTCTATCTCTTTTGGTATTGCCTCGGAGTCTAAAAGATGTGTCTCCTATGTAAAAGCTACGGAGCGGAGGGAGTTGGTGTTGTCCAATAATTATCTTACTTTTCATGTAGTAGGAGAGGCTGTTTACATTTAAGGGAGAGTACAGATAGATTGAATGGAGAATTTGTGTATATGTTATTAGTATGGACCAGGTGTTGTAGAATGAGTAGGTCTGGTGTGACTGTACCCCCCTTAAGTCCTGTTGCAGTAAGTGCAGTGGTTGTGTTTATGCAATGTAGTTGTGGCTTGTGAGCTGCGAGATGTGGAGGTGGATAGACGAGTCCAGTTCTTCCTGGCTTTACCAGAGTAATAAGGAAGAGAGAGAAGGGGAATTAGCAATTTCTGCCCACCTCAGTGAATATGAGGTCTACCAGTGGTGAGGAACCGACTATATTTTGTCACTCTTGTGGAGTTGGAGTTTGAGCTGTTTGGGTGAAAAGGGTAGGGCATATACCCAGCTAGGTCATTAGTGGTCTCTATGTCTAACTTAATCAGGCTTTAGGTGGAGAAGGAGGAGAGTGTCTTACCATAACCTGGAGCAGAGTCCACATATGGCATCACCAGTCCAGATCAAGGTCTAATTCATCTGGGGAGGTTTCATTGGTGAGCGAGATTTGCCTCTATATTGAAACCATTCATGTTGGAGTCTGTGTTTTGGTCCAGCTAACCATTGCAAGCGACTTCGTCCAACTTTTTTCGTTCTGCAGCTCAGGTGAATGGAGCCTTTTTGAGCTGTGTCATAGTGTATGAGCCACTCCCCCTGGTGTTTATCACAGTGTCCATATGCAAGCCTGTAATGGCATCTGAGTATCCCTCTAGGTTTCCTGCGTCTTAAATTTCGATGTCTTGTTTTCATGGGTAATAAGAATTGTGGCCAATTCCAGAAGGCTGTATCTGATATGCAGGTGTTTGACATTTTGTTTGACTAGAGTTTCTTGTGAGAAGTCTTGCAATATAAAGAGCTTGTGGTTTTCATAGGGGAACAGGTACCATTTTTTTGCTTCTGCGATGATGCTTGTTTGATGAGCAGAAGAAGCAAGCAATTATCTCCCTCTTGCTCTCTTTGGCAATTGCAAACAGAACAATTGATGGACAGAATGGAGAACGATGTCTTACATTCACCCCAGTACAGAGATCTGGGTCTAAATCCATAATTTTTTTGCTCCCCTTGCCATTCCAGTTTGAACTTGGTCATATGCAAATCTGCCTTGACCCTGCGCCCAATAGGAACAGTCCAGCCCGAACTGTCAGGCCAGGTCCTGCCTGGACTGCAAACAAGCATCCTAGGACCGGTTTCGCTGTTTCACCCCTCATCAGACAGGATAGCTTGACTCCAGTGGCATGGAGAGCATGGGTCCCAAGTCTGGGCATACCCGTCCCACTTGGGGTGACAAATGCAAAAAGAACACATGATGGACAGAATGCAGAACACTGTCACACATTCACCCCAGTACAGAGATCTGGGCCTAAAACCATTGTTTCTTTGCTCCCCATGCCATTCCAGTTTCAACTCAACCATATGGAAATCAGTCTTGACCCTGCGCTCAATGGGAACAGTCCAGCCCGAACTGCCAGGCCTGGTCCTCCCTGGACTGGAAACAAGCATCCTAGGACCGATTTTGGGGTTTCACCCCTCATCAGCCAGGATAGCTTGACTTCAGTGGCATGGAGAACATGGGACCCACGTCTGGGCATACCCGTCCCACTCAGGGGTGAAAAATTTTGAAAAGAACAATTGATGGACAGAATGCAGAACAGTGTAATACATTCACCCAGTACAGAGATCTGGGCATAAATCCATCATTTTTTTGCTCCCCTTGCCATTCCAGTTTGAACCCAGCCACATGCAAATCAGTCTTGACCCTGCAGCCTATGGGAACAGTCTAGCCCAAAATGCCAGGCCAGGTCTCCCCTGGACTGGAAACAACCATCCTAGGAACCTTTGGAAATTAGGCATGTCAACCGGACTCTATGCGCCTGCTGAATCTCCCGTGGTAAATCAAAGGATAACTTAGTAGGTATGAAGTATGCAAGAAAGGTCATCATATTTTCTCCTTCTAGTTGCTCTGATACCCCAGAGAGTTGAAGATTATCTCTTGGGTTCCATTCCTCAAGCTCCATCATTTTCTTTGGTAGGAAACAATGTTTTTTCTCAAAAGATCAAGGAGGTAATCTTATGTTCCGTTTGGTACAGTCTGTCTTCTGTGCTCAACAATCTTGTGTTACAACTGATGTATGTGAATTAATGGAAAAACAAAAACTGAGAAACCGCTTTCGAGGAATCCAAATCATGGAAAACAGTTTGTAAGGAAAGACAATTTAAGGAAACACCAATAAACCAAAACTTAATACAAATATTTTAAAGGAAAGATAATTTAGTGGAAAATCCAAAATTATAGTGAACTTTTTTTATTTATTTTATTTATTTACTTAATTTAGAAAGCACCTGAATCACCCCAGATGGGGTATCTCCGCGCTGAGGACAACTGTAAGGACAAGCAACTAGATTAGAAGAGTAGTGTTTTAAGCTTCTTTCTGAATCCTAAGTAGTTGGTGGTGAGGCGGATCTCAGGAGGCAGCTGATTCCATAATTTAGGGGCGAGATATGAGAAGGACTTTCCTCCCAATCTGGCATATCTTATTCGCGGGACCTTGAGCAGGCCCTTCCCTTCGGAGCGGAGGGAGCGGGGAGGGATATATTTCTCTAACTTATCTGCAAGATACGTCGGGCCCATCTGGTTTATGCCTTTGAAAACGATACAGCAGATTTTGAATTGTATTCTTTTTCGAACTGGCAGCCAGTGGAGTTTACGCAGCAGAGGGAGAGAGGGGGTAGGATAGGTGGCTCCGGTTACCAGGCGGGCCGCAGTATTCTGTACCACCTGCAGGCCTTGCAGAGCTGACTCCTTAGCGGCAATCAGCAAGGCATTGCTAAAGTCTAAATGACTGAGTACCAGGACGTGGACAAGGGTTTTGCATGTGGATACCGGTAGGAAATGAAAAACTTTCCGAAGGAGGCTAAGAGCAAAGAAGCAGGCTTTTTTGATTGCCTCTATGTTTTCGTCCATACTGAGATCGTTGTCCAATAACTCCCCTAAGTTTTTGACAACTGTCTTTGGTAGGGGAGAAGGACCCAGATCATCAGGCCACCAACTGGGGGACCAGCTGGTGATAGCGTCCTTAAAAATTATGACTTCAGTCTTCCCTGCGTTGAGCTGTAGGAAATTACTGCTCATCCAAGAAGTTATAACTCTCATCCCTTCTTGAAACAGCATTTGGATATCAGGTGTGCCTTTCTTATACGAGAGGATAAGTTGTGTGTCATCCGCGTAGGAGAATGGGATAAACCCAATCTTCCTGAGAAGGGCCGAGAGAGGGGCAATGTATACATTGAATAGAGAAGGACTGAGACATGACCCCTGTAGTACCCCTTTGGTGACCTCAGTGGTTTTGGACGAAAAAGGTCCCAGTTTAACTGTTTGCGTCCTATTTCTGAGAAAGTCCTGAAGCCAGGCCAATGCTGAGTTCTGGATGCCTATAGAGCTCAGTCTGTCCAGCAAGATATGATGGGAAATGGTATCAAAAGCGGCAGACAGGTCAAGCAGTATAAGAATAACTACTTGACCATCGTCCGCCAGCATGCAAATATCGTCCGTTACATTGACCAAAGCTAATTCGGTGCTGTGCAAAGGACGGAAGCCTGACTGGGACTGATCAAGGCAGTTAGAGGCTTCCATATAGGTGGAGAGGTGGGCAATAATGTGTTTTTCCAGTAATTTGCTTAGTAAAGGGAGCAAAGAAATCGGACGGTAGTTGGCTACCTCGTTGGGGGAAAGTTCGAGATTTTTCCTAATTGCCATAATCTGCGCATCCTTCCATTCATTAGGGACACGGCCCTGTGTAATGGAGCTATTGAAGATGGTGCAGATAGGCTCCGCTAATTCTGCAGCGAGTTTTTTCACCTCTTTAGTCGGTAGTAAATTTTTGGGAGAGCCTGATTTGGATGGTTGCAGTAGTAATTTTGTGTCCTCGATAGTAAGCAAAGGGAAGTTGTTAAGAGTAGACTGATTTTTTTGAGCTGGGTCATGTCCAACTAGGGAGACATAGTTAATGTTGGTGGGGGAGGTTAATATCCTATTGTAGATATTCTCTATTTTTTGCATGAAATGACTTCCTATTTTGTCACACAGTGATTGAGTCACTTCCTCATACGAATTACAGGCATTAGGATGAATGAGGGAATCCAAAATATGGAATTGTGTTTTAGGTGTATTGCCTGCTTCTTCCAGCTGGTTGGCTATGTGATTTTTACGTGCAGATCTTAGATTTTTATGATAGGTGTCTAAGGCCACCTTATACTGTTCCTTACTTATGTGATTTTTGTTTCTGCGCCATTGGCGTTCTAGCCTTTTGCATTTACTTTTCTCTAAGCGCAGATCTGCTGTGTACCAGGGTGTCTGTGTGCGTGTAGGGACCACACAGGATTTTTTCTCTGGTATTAAAGTGTTTAACGTGCTCTTGACTGTGTTGTAAAAGGACGACAAGTGGTTGTTGACTGTGTCTGAGGTGGCTAAGTTTTCAGGAATATATGCCTCACAGAATTTGCTAGGAGAAAGTTTATGCCACTGTCTGTATATGCGTGTTATTGGAGCCTTTTTGGGGGCCTGTTCCCGGACACCAATCAGATCAAAGGATGTACATGAATGATCCGACCATGTTAGGGGGAAGGTGGCTTTATGAGAGATGTCTGACGAGTTGGAGAGGATTTGATGTAAGATATTGCCAGCAGTGTGTGTTGGAATATTATTCCTTTTTGTGAGCCCAAGAGCAGACATTTCCCTCCGGAACAAAGTGGCATTCGGGTCTTCCAGAATTTCACTGTGAAGATTAAAATCGCCTAGTAATAGGAACTTCTTGGTAGATATCACATGAGGGGCGATCAGGTCCTGGAGAAGAGAAATGGAATTAGCAACGGGACCAGGGGGGCGATAGACAAGAGCTCCTTTCCAGCTTAATTGTGAGTGTAGGTCAATTCTAAATATGAGAATTTCTATAATATCACTACAATGTTGGTCTAATAGTGTCGCTGTAATTGGATCTTTGTAGATGATTGCGACCCCACCACCCATTTTATGAGGCCTGTCTAGTTTTAAAATGCGAAATTCTTCAGGAACCGCCACCGCAATATCCGGGGTCGAGGCTGGTTTTAACCAGGTTTCTGTCAGGAAACCTATATCTACTGAAGCTGAGGAGAGAAGGTCCCAAATGTTAGTAGAGTGCTTAGGAAGGGAGCGTACGTTCACCAGAAGACAGTCCCAATTGGTTACACATGTGCTATGGGTGTCATCAGGGTGCAGAGGGTCGGGAAGTGATATGCTGTGGTAGCCGCACAATCGGCAACACAGCGGGTCTTCAACTAAGTATGGGAATCGGTGGGTGCAATTATGAGGCTCATTGTCTATGGAGGATGATGCCATACAGTCTTTAATAGACTCTAGTTCCTGTTTGGAGTAGGTGATGATAGTACTGGGATGTGCTAATAGATCGGGCAACAAACCAGCAGGGTTCATGGCACCGGATGAAAAACTGGCGCGGACAGGCGTGGACGGGCGCAGACGGGCTTGCCTTTGGCGCGCCCGCTGCGCGCATCCGCTGCGCGTTGTCTCCAGCGTCAGGTTTTAAAGGTGAAGAGGTTAGAGCGCTAGAACACTCACCTCTTCCCACCGGAAGTGTGTGTGATGCCACAGAAAGAGTAAAAACAAAGAAAGGACTCCCTCCACATCAATCGAGCTATGCTCGTGGTGGACCGGGGAGTTTGAGGAAGTACAGAGATTAGCTCAAGGAAGTAAGAGGAGGTTTTTAAAAAAATACAAGGACGATTGTTAGCCGCTCAAACTAGCAATTATAACAGGTGCCCAACAGACCATTAAAATCGTGATTGCTGCATTCAGTGTCAGCACGTTCAATGCGCAATGCCCCCTGCATCCGGTTTTAAAGGCAAAGAGGTTAGAGCGCTAGAACGTTCACCTCTTCCCACCGGAAGTGTGTGTGATGCCACAGAAAGAGTAATAACAAAGAAAGGACTCCCTCCACATCAATCGAGCTATGCTCGTGGTGGACCGGGGAGTCCACATGTGTGGTGTTTAGATCTAGGTAGGGTTTTGGAGACATGGGGTGTTTTTAGGGGTCAGGCATAAGATGAATTGAGACATAAAAAGGGGGTTTTAGGTTTCAGGGATGGAAGTGCAGGGCTGGTGAGGGCTTTTAGGGATCAAGAATGGGTGGAGTTTAGGCAGTGGTGAGGGTTTTTTTGGTTTCAGAGATGGTGGGCTGTAGGGTGTTGAGAGATTTTTAGGATGCACAGGTGTGTGGAGTTTAGGGCTCAGAATGTGTGGAGTTTAGGGTGGTAAGTGTTCTTTTAGGGTTCTGGTATGGCTGGAGTTTAGCTGTATAAAGAGTTTTTTTAGGGTTTAGGGATGGATGGTGAGGGGCTTTTAGAGGTCAGGGATGGGTGGTGTTTAGGGAAGTAAATGGCTTTTAGGATTCAGGGGTGGGTGAAGTGTAGGTGTGGTAGGGTTTTTTAGGATTTGGGGATTGATGGTGTTTTGCGGTTTCTGAGGGGGTGAGGGATGAATGGTATTTAGTGGTGGTGAGGATTCAGTGAATTAAAAATATCCAAAATAATTGTTTGACAACATAAAAGATATAAATCTGACCTAATGTCACATGAAGTACAGCACTTCAATAAATATCTCTGACGAAAAGCATTCTGAAAGTAAAACCCGGAAATACACTTTAAATTCCATTTACACCTTAAAGCTAAGGATGCAAAAGCCAGTTCTGAAAAAAGAGACATTGTATGAATTGGTTTAAATGAAATGGCAAATGCCATTCATCCTGCAATTTTCCATTAAACAGTTTAAGTGAAATGGTTTCTCAGTAGTGGTATTCTCTGAAATTGTTTATCGATAAAATCATAAAAAATGGTAAAGCAGGCAATGTCCAAAAGGACTGATTGTATGCCCCCCCTCATGTTTTAGAAGGGTTGTCAGCCATCTCTGATATAGCCATTCTGAGTGATACCAATGTGTTCATGATCACCTCCAGAGCTGTCTTTTGCAGTTTATTTGCTTGTGACTACCTCTGTGAAGAGGAGATGCCTAGCTGGTTTTGACATGGTGTGGGAGTTGGCTGGAGCGGGTACGCTTCCCTGCTGTATGGTGCTTTATGATTGTTTTTGTCCTGGTGTATCCTTAGGGCAAAGCAATAGGATGAGGCAAGGCATGGTATCCTGTCAGTTTGCTTCTAGTTAGTACCTTGGGTCTCGGGATTCGTCCTTGAAGGTACTTTAGTGATATTGCCTGCCCTTGAGAGCTGTCTGGGTTGCGTATTTTCACGGGATGAGGAACTAGGGAGCCACTGGAAAAGTCTGATTGCCCTCTACCTTAAGTGTAGTTTAGAGAGTTTGGATGCTCCAATTTAGGGACCTATTATGATCACCAACGCCCGACCAGTGGTAGTGATCCCCCCGCCAGAACTCCCCGTCCGTCGGCCATTTACCCCCTGCCATATTAGCATGGTGAGGGTACCGTGGTGGACGGAAAGACCACCCGCCGCTTTTACGCCGGCAGGCAGTAGTTACAATTTCCAGCCGGGCAGAAAAGGCCCACAAAATGGTGGTGGTGCCTTCCAGGCACCGCCATCCATATTAGGATGGGTGCCTGGGGCATGCCTTTCCATGGCGAAGACTCCGCCATGGAAAGGCATGCAGAGAATGCCTTTGGGGGCCCGTTGCGGGCCCCCGTTGGTGTGGGTCGGATGCCTACACTTGGGGTGTACCCATGGTACCCCCCTTCATTGGCATGGACAGGGTGGCAGGCACGGCATGGTGCCTGTCACGTTGTGCATTTCAATGCACAACATGCATATTTTGTATTGGAGCGGGTGCTGCTGACAGCACCGCCTGCCGCAATGCATACTATGCAGGATGGGACCACCAGGGTGGTGGGCGCATCCTAATTGGCATAGCAGGACCGCCGCACCTCTGCCAGTTGGTCCCGTTCCGCCCGCCATCGTAATGGGCCCCTAAGTGTTTCAGGTGTTCACAAGAGTGGTATGTGGTCCCTTTTACTTTCCATATTGTTAGACACTCAACCATGTTGTTGTGGTGCTTTCTGGCATGAGAAAGGAGAGTGGTAATGGGTGAAGACTATCTCTTGTGTAGTTCAGAGCCCCTTGGATGAGGAACAAGTGTTAGGGGTGGTGTATTGCCTCTTTTCATGTCCATGGTGGATCCAGTAACCACAATCTAGCCACCCAGATTAAGTTATTCCCTGACTCACCACAGTTTCCTTGGGGACCGCTATACTGCAGATAGTCCATGTCATTCCTAGGTGAATTGCGATTTGCAGAACCTTTAGTAGTTAAGTTTTTTTAATTTAAATTTTGCGTTTTTAGTTCCGTAGAGGGTTGTGGATTTATAGGGAAATAGGGTGGGAAGTAATTTAATTATGTAATATTTATAGATTATTTTTAGTTGTTAATAATATTTTTTTATTTGAATTTTGTGTTTTTAGTTCCGTAGCGGGTTTATAGGGGAAGAGGTAATTTAATTATATTAAACTTATTGAATATTTTTGATTTCATTAGTATTTGTTTTATTGAGATGTTATTGTGTTAAATGTGTAAAGGAATGTATTATGAATTAATAAAGAATTTGTTGTTAAATAATTTTGATTAAATGGCAATTAAATATGGTAATTGTGTAATTGGTTTTAGGTGTGTGTTGTAGTGTTTATATGTGTAAATGGATGGAAGTAATTTATTTTTGATTGTTGAATTAATATTTAGTTGTTAATTTTAAATCATTAATTAGTAATTAATTATGGTCATTGTGTAATTGTTTTTTGGTGTGTTGTGGTGATTATAGGTGTAAATGGTGGGAAGTAATTTATTTTTAATTGATGATAGATAACTAGTTGTTAATTAATTTTAAATGATTGAATTAAAAATTAATTATTGTAATTGTGTAAAGAATTTTAGGTGTGTGTTGTGGATATTATAGTGTTAAAGCATGTATATTTAATTAATGTTTTTTAGTTTTTAATAAATGTTTTTTGATTGAGTATTAGTTATGCTAACTATGGGAATACATGTAAATAAAACTTTTGAAGTGTTTTTTTATTGGTGTGGTGTTATAGGGTAGGACATAAAATAAATATATTTATGTTTTAAATAATGTCTTTGTTTGTTAATATTGGCTGCTTTTAAATAATTATTGTTTATAAATGTTGTTATTAATTTATTTTATATAATATTTGCAGCTTTTTGTTATATGTAATTTATATTATATGGGTTCTTTTTATATGTTTAATATATTTCATTGTATATTTTTTAAATATTGTTTTTTTTAATCTATTGTTTAAATGCTATTAGTAATTTGTGTTTCTCTGCTATCCAACACTTTCTCTAATGTTGCACTCTCTGGAGTGGGAATAGTAATTTTTATCCTTCCGCTATCCAGCACTTTCCCTACTGTTGCACTCACTGGAGTGGAAATAGTAATTTGTACCCCCCCCCCCCACTATCCAACACTTTCCCTACTGCTGCACTCACTGGAGTGGGAATAGTGATTTATACCCCCTCCTCCCTACTGTCTCACTGACTGGAGTTGGAATGGTAAATTTAATTCCTCCGCTATCCAACACTTACCCTAATTTTGCATTCACTGGAGTGGGAATGTTAATTTTTACCCCTCAGCTATCCAACACTTACCCTACTGTTTCACTCACTGGAGTGGGAATAGTAATCCCCCCCCCCCCTTCGATATCCAATAATTTCCCTACTATGGCACTCTTTGGAGAGGGAATAGGATTTTGTTCCTCTCCGCTATCCAACACTTTCCCTACTGTTTGTCCTACTGGAGTGGGAATATTAATTATTACCCCTCCGCTATCCTACACTTTCCTTACTGTTTCACTCCCTGGAGTTGGAATAGTAAATGTAATTATTTTCCTATCCAACATTTTCCCTACTGTTGCATTTATTGTATTTCAAAACAGAAGTTTTAATTGTTTTAAAATGATTAAATATTTTTATTTATCATAGAATGTTTTTGTAGGTTACATTATTTATTTATATATATATATGGATTTTATATAATTTTAAAGTTAAAAAAATTAAAAAGATAATAGTTAAATATATGTATATGTATAAATTATTATGTTTTTATGTTTATATTTTTTTAAGTTTTGTTAAATTTAGTTAAAATGTATATTACATTTAATTTATTTTGTTAAAAATAATATTAATTTTAATATATTTATTTAATTTATAAAAAAATTAAATTGATATTTCTTACATCTATATTTTTTACTTTGATATTTTTGATTCTATATTTTTGTACTTACCTGTTTAAGTATAGGGAGTCGATATTTTTGCATTCTATTTTTTTTATCCATATTTATGTCATCGATATTTTTAACATCAATATTATGTCAGTGAACCCTTTCACTGCGCTAATTCTATGCAAATAAACGTCATTTTTATTCTAGCACCACCAGCAAATCAAGCTTGTTAGTGAGTAAAGTAAAAGCAAAGTTTTTAAAATGTGCCCCTTTGGAAGGCGCTCATTAAATAATGGATTGCTTTATAGATCAAGGCTAGGTATTAACTGGTTATCTGTCCATTCCTGTGCCTCAGATGGAAGGCCATCCTCCTCAGCATTGCAGCTGCGCCCCTGCTTCCAGTGAACTTCACTACATGTGGATACTCATTTCTCCTGCTTGAATCACACACACAATCTCCTCCTCACATCGCCCTCCCGGCTCCAGAGAGAAGCTCCCCTTTCCTTTCCTCACCTTGCATGTATCCTCTGCGGACATACCTCACTCTGCGCCCAGGGCTACAAGTGCAGCATTAAAGTAGAGAGCCAGGAAGAGGCTGCCACAGCGCAAGACGCTGGAGAAGGCACCACGGAAAGCCACAGCTGGAAACCATCAGCTCACTGCAAAGCCTCATCACGGTGTTGGTGAAGAAGAACCCCTAGCAATGAGAACAATAACTTATTTTATATGACACATCAACCGCACTTTAGTGGGCTCTAAGCGCTGAAAATAATAGGACATCACATCACTGTGCAGTCTCCTCTCATTGCCCACTTCTTATCGAGATCTCCAAAAATAATAATATGGATAATGTGTTTTTATATACACTTCAAACCATGTTTCTGCAGTTCGTAAATGCTGAAGATAGCGAGCCCATCATCTCACAACACACTTTCCTACTACCCATCATCCCTTGTGGAGACCCCTCTAAACACCAATACTTTGTTTTTCTTAAATAGTACTTCACATTGCATGTCTTCTGTTTCTCACCTCTGTGTATAACTGGTCAGTCACATGGTGCTAAGGCAAGTATTTCTAAATTCATTGGGGATGCCACCTGGTGGCTTGAAAGAGTGCGAGCAAAGAAAATATAATTGAAAATAGCTAAGCATAGGTGAGACCGATTGGCTGTACCAATACTTGTTTAGGAGAGCTGCTTTGAGAATGTGCATTACCAGATTGCCAACATTAGTGCAGATAACTGCCACATAATTCGAACAACTGGAGCAAAAGTTATCAAGGATAAGATTTGTTTGAACAGTACTCTTCTAGGATGAATTTGTTATTTGAGCTGCTAAAGAACAGAGTTGTTGTTATAAATAAAAGATCTTCTGTAGCCAAGTGGTATATAGGTATATTGTAGGTTTATTCATAAGAATTTGTATCCATTGCTTGTTAATGTTGTGACAAATACAGTAGTAGTAATGTGACCCCTGACTCTGCTCCAGGGCCGGTTGCTCCACACACTGCGTGGACCCCCGTGAGTGTGCCCAAGGTCCCCGCTACTGCAGCGAGTTCGCCGCTGCCCCGCAGCTGAGGATTCTGGGATGGGTAGTCCGTGTCTGTTTCTGCCCGTGATTTGCCGCTGCTCCTGCAGATGGGGATTACTCGCTTTGATATTGTGTTGTGCCTGTTTTACTGTTCTACTTTTCTGCTACTTGTGACTGTTTATTTTTCGTTGTTTTTGCTGCCCCCTCGCCTCCGTTTTTCCTGCTCTTCCCCCCCGCTCCCCACCGCTGCTCCCCTGCGGTCCCACCTCTTTCTTTTTTGTACCCCTTCCCCAATCGCCGCCCCGCTCCCGCCTCCCAGCTGCTCCTCCCTCCCACTTCGCCATTTATGGCGGAGTCCACGCGTACGCGCAGCGAGCACGCGCAGCAGGTGCGCCAATTGCGCGCCAAAGGCAAGCCCGTCTATGCCCGTCCGCGCCTGGACCGCGCCCAAACACAACATCACCAGACGTCGCCTTCCTCACAGAAACCTGGATGAACACCTCCTCAGCCCCCGACATTGCCATAGCCATCCCGGATTGCTACAAGATCACCCGGAGGGACCGCGTCAACCAAACCGGAGGAGGCATCGCCATCGTCCACAGAAACACCATCCGCATCACGACCAACTCCGACGACACCTTCACCGCCGCTGAGCACCTTCACTTTCAGATACACACCGTCCCCAAGACCACCCTCAGAGGCACTCTCACCTACAGCCCCCCGGCACCACGCACACAATTCAGCGAAGCCATCGCAGACTTCATCAGCCCCCACGCCCTCACCTCCTCAGACTACATCCTCCTAGGGGACCTCAACTTCCATCTGGAGAACAACAATGACAGCAACACCGCCGCCCTGCTGGACAATCTCGCCAACCTCGGACTCAAGCAACTGGTGAACACCCCCACCCACTACGCCGGCCACACGCTTGATCCAGTCTTCTCCTCCAGCAAGCACATCTGCTTCAGCCACTCCACCGGACTACACTGGACTGATCCAGCTGTGTCCACTTCAACTTCAGGAGAACCACGACCCACCACCACCCGCAACAGGTTCCCCGCAGAAGCTGGAGCAAGATCACCGCCGACCAGCTCACCACCTCCCTCAGCCAGAACCCTCCTGCCAACACAACGGACCCCAACGAAGCAGCCCGCAACCTCACACAGTGGCTCACCAACTGCGCCGATGACCTCGCTCCACTGAAGAACCCTCCCAGCAGTCCCGGCAGCAAGAAAGCCTTGTGGTTCACCAACGAACTCAAAACCTCCAAGAAAAACTGCTGCACCCTTGAGAAAGCCTGGCGCCACGATCAGACTACAGAAAACATGACAGCCCTCAAGGACGCCACCCGCATACACCACCAGCTGATCCGCACCACCAAAAGGACAACATTCAAAGAACGACTGGACAACAACACCCACAACAGCAAGGAACTCTTTAGCATCGTTAAAGAGCTCTCCAACCCCAGCGCCCGCAACAATGACATCACACCTTCGCAAGACCTCTGCAACTCACTCGCCTCGTTCTTCCACCGCAAGATCGCCGATATACACAACAGCTTCGGCGCACAGACCACGCACCCAACCACCGAACCGGCGCCCCCCACCACCACCCTCTGCAACTGGACCCCGGTCAGCACCGAAGACACCACCCACACGATGAACACCATCCACTCCGGCTCCCCAACCGACCCCTGCCCTCACCACGTCTTCAACAAGGCCGACTCCATCATCGCAACCCAACTCCGGGACATCATCAACATCTCCTTCGCCACCGCCACCTTTCCGGAAAGCTGGAAACTGCCGAGCTCAGGGTTCTCCTGAAGAAACCCACCGCGGACCCCACGGATCTCAAGAACTTCCGCCCCATCTCGCTCCTCCCTTTCCCTGCCAAAGTCATTGAGAAGACTGTCAACAAACAACTCGCCACCTTCCTCAAGACGAACGGATCACTCGACCCCTCACAGTCCGGTTTCCGAGCTAACCACAGCACCCAGACCGCCCTCATTGCAGCCACCGACGACATCAGATCCCTGCTTGACAAAGGGGAAACAGCTGCCCTCATACTCCTGGACTCTCAGCAGCATTCGACACAGTATGCCACCGCACACTAATACAGCGCCTCAGCAACACCGGAATCCAAGGGAAGGCACTGGATTGGATCATCTCGTTCCTCGCCGGAAGAACCCATAGAGTCCGCCTCCCCCCGTTCCGATCCGCGGCCACCGAAGTCATCTGCGGCGTACCTCAAGGATCCTCGCTCAGCCCCACCTTCTTCAACGTCTACACGAGTCCCCTCGCAGCCATGCACGCCAACACAACCTAAACATCATTTCCTACGCTGACGACACACAGCTGATCCTCTCCCTCACCAACGACCCCACCATCGCCAGAGCCAGCCTCCAGGAAGGAATGAAAGACATCGCAGAGTGGATGAAGACCAGCCGCGTGAAACTGAACTCAGACAAGACGGAAGTCCTCATCCTGGGATCATCCCCCTCCGCCTGGGATGACTCCTGGTGGCCCCCTGCCCTGGGCGCCGCCCCCAAGCCAACGGACCACGCACGCAACCTGGGTTTCATCCTGGACTCCTCCCTCACGATGACCAAACAAGTCAACGCCATCTCGTCATCCTGTTTCAACACCCTGCGCATGCTCCGAAAGATCTTCTGGTGGATCCCCACCGAAACCAGGAAGATGGTCACCCAGGCCCTCGTCAACAGATGACTGGACTACGGGAACACCCTCTATGCGGGAACCACAGCCAAAATACAGAAAAGACTCCAGCGCATACAGATGCCTCCGCACGACTCATCCTGAACATCCCCCGCCACAACCACATCTCTACCCACCTGAGAGACCTGCACTGGCTCCCCGTCAGCAAGAGAATCATGTTTAGACTCCTCACCCACGCATACAAGGCTCTCCATGACTTGGGCCCCAAGTACCTCAACAACCGCCTCACATTCTACACACCCACCCGCCAGCTCCGCTTGGCCAGCCTCGCCCTCGCCACCGTCCCACGTACTCGCAGAGCCACCGCCGAAGGAAGATCCTTCTCCTACCTGGCGGCCAAGACATGGAACTCCCTCCCCATCCACCTACGGCTGACCTAGGACCATCTCTCCTTCAGGAAACAACTCAAGACCTGGCTACTCGAGCAGTAGCGGACCCCCCCCTCCCAGTGCCTTGAGACCCTAGCGGGTGAGTAGCGCGCTTTATAAATTTGCTTGATTGATTGATTGATTGATTGATAGTTGCACCAAAATTAGCAGTAGAAGGTCAAACGAAAATCAAACGCAGTCAGATGATTACACTCTTGTTTGTGTTGCTCGGGGCACAATAACAATCACGGAGTTAATGGCCTGCATTGCGCATACTTACTCACGGGAACAGTGAATCTTTTGCCCACCTGTAAAAAGTTCACACCTGTCCCACAGGGGATTTAAAAAAACGTGCTGTCTAAGTACAAACAGAGCAGAGAAACACATCAAGGTGATCAGGCCAACTGCGTCTCTGTGATTGGTGGAAGATCTTCACTGACAAAACGCGACAAAACACAACAGGATGTGGCAAAACACAGTCCCAACACAGTTCTCAATTAAATCACTGTATGACAAACACAAACAGCGCTCATTCTTAGGTTGCGCACGGGCAGAGCAGATACTTCTGTTAAACAGATCACAGGAAAGTCAAAAGAAAGTCAAACACTCTGGTCTGCAGGCTGTCCTGTTGACAAAGGACACTGGTGGGTCTTAGCAGAGCGTAATTCTTGTAATCCTTTTTCTTGGGAATTCTTTTCCTTGGGGTTCCAGTTTTTGAGTTCCTGTGGTTAGTCAAATCCTTAGTTCCAGGGTAATTGAGGGGAATCCTTCAGCAACACGCAGGTTCTTTCAAACCGTCGCCAGTGTTGTAAATAAAAGACCTTCCGTAGCCAAGTGGTATATAGGTATATTGTAGGTTTATTCATAAGATGACAGCTTCAGATAAGTTACTGTAAGATGTAAAGTCCAGGTGATTCCCCACCAGGAGCAGCCTCTCTCCTGCTCAGCCTGCACACTCCAACTGACATTCCCAACCTCACCAGGCGCCCATGCATTCCACGACATCATCAATCATCCAACATTCCAGACATCTCCAAGCACAACAACACTCATTCTGGCTGAGCAGTAAGGAAGAGATACATAGGCAAGGGGAAAGGCAACAGTAGATCATAACAATTGTTTTAACTATATCCCAGGTAATCTAAAAATGCTGTTCTATGAGTTGGCCTCAGAAAATAATTTGTGATAATGATTACATGCTCTGGATTGTGCCATAGGTGTAATAACTGCTGAACATGAAGAATTAATTCAAAATAATCTTGTGATAGTAAGTGTATCTTGGCTGGGTGGATAATCATCCATCTGTTTCTTGTTCTGAGCAAAGAACAAATTGGTTTTAGTTTGCTGAAAACTCCTGATGTAAAAGAGAAAACAAATAAAATACAGATTGCCTCCATAAAGAGTCTCTGGAAACTTAAAATTGACTCGAAATCAGAACTAATGGGTGCATTTCCTTCAGAACAACATCTGCCGTCCAATAAAAGTAGAGAAGTGTATCTCTTGTGTGTGAACACCATTTTGAAGAGCCTAGTCTGTAGTGTATGTAAATGTATTACTACGTCTGTCATCTATCTTGCACACCTCCAGCATAATAATAAGGCAACTTAAGAAACATGAGAATGTAAATGGTGGTGTTGCCTACCAGGCCTATCCTGACCAGGAGACAATAGTGGTACAGGTAAATGACCATGTCCCTACAGTGAAAAGGCCCAGAAAATATTCCTCACTGTGCAAGCCTAGCTGCCCTATGGAGAGTGCAGAATGAAACACTAATACTGCTAGCTTGGGACCAGCTAGAAAAATAATTAAATCACTTATTTAATGGTTATGAAAAACCAAATTCAGTGGTGAATTCAGACTTTTTATAAATATTAAGGAAAAGTAAATTTTAGAAAGTAACGTTTTACCTGTCTGCGTTTTCGGAAATTAATTGGCATCAGCTTTGCCAACTGCTAGCCTGTGGTGACCCTTGAATGAAGTGTGAAATTTTCCCCAGGATCTACACAATAGGTTGACCTGAATGAGCAGGGATGACTTCTCTGCGCTCTGCCGAATCTTCAATGTGGGGTCTGTGGGCATAGTGTCAAATCCTGCCACCTGTGACACTTGGTGCACTTGAAAGGAAGAATTCATGATGCCAGGACAATTCTTGTGATTCCCCTTTCTGGGTGCCATATGGCCCTGCCTTTTCCCTATGAGGCTTCTGTCTCCTATTTTGCTGTTGGTACATGGCTAGCTTCAAATTGGATTTTAGTGTTAGATGTGGGAAGACACTGGTGATTATCAAAGTGCACTCCACTCCACTACACACCCACAGCCCTCAGTGCCCAAGTTTAGTGTTGCTGAAGCCTTTCGCCATTTTAAAAATACCCTGAAACAAGGCAGTTTAGGCTTGTTTACAATAAGAGAAATAGGTACTATTGAAAAAGTGATTATGGTTGCCCCTTGTATCATGTATCACGATGCTTAGAGAGGGCCTAGGAGGCACATACACCCATTAGCTTGTGCCAGTCATCAATGTGGCACCCCATCATAACACTTTCTGGACTGGCAGAAGAACAGAAGAGACTGGACCTGTTATCTGTGACCTGAGAGGAGCCCTAAAGGACTTGACCTGCTCCCTCTTGTACCCAGGTCAAAGATATGGACTCCAAGTGTCAGTTGGATGACCTCCTCGGTGGCTAGAGGGACAAAACAATCTTCAAAAGGCGTTTTTCCTTAGGTGCACAGCCAATCAGTGTCAAATGGTCTTGACTGGACTTTGCTGTTGGCCTCTGCATGATAACATGAGAGTCTCTAAGTGTCCTTATCTGAGATCCCGAGATCCTGGAGCCATCGAAGTGATAAAAAAAGCTTGGAAACTTTGAAAACCCTAACTTCAGTCTCTCATCAGTACCTGCTGTGAAAATGATCCAAACTGTAGTTCCAAAGTGGCAGCTTTGTCCCGTGATGAGATCTTTGCACTTCCGAAAAACTTCATTGGGACTTGGAAGATTTTTCAACCAAAAACTGAAAAGCTCCAGAGTGTTAGCAGGACCAACCTGCTTTCAGAGTCTGACCTGTGGTTCCACAGTGGTGGCTACAATCTCAGCCTGCTGAAAGAGGATTTTCATCCACAAAAAGTGGAAAAAAAACTTCTGTTATGGGACCCAAAAACTTTTTAAAACTTTTTGATTTTGATGACCAATCCACTTGTATTCTTCTAGGGATCCATTGCATTTGGACACAAATAGTCTCTAGTGTCACTTAATATTTCAAAAATTCATATTTACGGTCATTCTTTTTGGATTTTTATGGTTTTGGAATCATTGTGGTAATTCAATTTTACACTCTTACAACGTCAGTCGTGCTAACAGATTTGTGGAGTAAGAAAGCACTTGTTAGGCAGCTTATAAGGGTTTGATGCTACCGGCAATGAATAGCTTTCTCCTGGACCAATTTTATAACTTTTTGTGCGTCATCTGGGCAAATGGAATGAGACAGAATTTCTCCAAACCCAGCACGATCCAGGCAATGTTAGTGGATCCCAACCATCTTATTTTGTCCACCGATTTGGAGTTCAAGATATCCTGCAAACCCTCCCTATAGTGGGACAGCTCCTGAGTACTCCAGATATGGATCCAATACAGCAGGGGAATTTGCGCTGCCAACATGGCTAAATCGTTGAGGCCAAGGTCCAGGTGCAGCGAAGTAAGAGGTGTTCCCTTCCCAGGACCACGCAGGGCCCTGAGAAAATTATTTTCTACTATGCTCAGGGAGTTTATTTTGCAGTGGCCCATAGTTCTGCACCATAAAGTGTTGGCCCCCTGGCTTGGGCTTTAAAAATTTCAACCGCTGGTGATATGGGAGTCCAGTTGTTTTTTTTGTGAATCTGCATATGGCCCCAGCTCTGTGCTTAACCACTATTGTGCTCATTAGGATCTGCGGAGCACAGGAACCTGTTTCAGCTAATCTAATTCCCAAATAATCAAACTCCCAAACTCTTTTCAATATTTAGTTTCCCACCGTGATGACCCCTCTCACCCTAGCTCTCTTCGAATAGGTCAAGTATTTGGTTTTGGAAGTTGTGATTTCAATGCCATACTCTCCACAAAACTGATTAAACCTATGAATCAGATTTTGCAAGCCTCTCCTAGTCTTGGACAACAAAAGCGTGTTGTCAACGAAAAGTAGTGCCAGGATTATTTCCCCAGCCAGGGTGGGTGCATCGTTGACACAGTTCTGTAGATAGGCAATGCAATTGTTTATGTATAGGAGTAGAGAGTTGGCACAAAAACGCAGTCTTGGTGCACACCTTGGTCTACCGGAAAGGCCTCAGTTAGTTCTCCATCCGTGCCACATCTAACTTTAATGTAATTCCGTTCATGGAGTATTTGAACTATATGCAGAAGATTTGGAGGGATCACTATCCCATTGAGTACCTCCCACAGTTTCCCTCTGGACACCAGGTCGATTGTGGCGCGGAGGTGAATGAATGCCACAAAAAGTTCACCCAAGACCAGGTCTACCGTCCTCCATTTGACAAGGAGGAAACTGAATGCCTGGTTAACAGTCTTATACCTAAATCCTGACTGGTCTTATACCTAAATCCTACTTTCAGGTTTGAAAGGATATGGTTTTCCTCGTACCAATCCAGAAGTCGCTTAAGGACCTGCTTGCAGCAGACCTTTTGCAGATTATATATTAGGCTTATTGGCTGGTAATTACAGGGGCTGCTGGAATCCCCTTTCATGCACCCCTCTATAATGTTGTAATTACCCCTTGCATCAAAATAGAATTTTAAATAACATTAATATAGGGGGCCCAGCCAGTGATGTCTGATTTAAAGACATCTGCAGGATTCTTCTCAAGGCCAAGTCCTTTCCCGTGATTAAATGATGTCACAGCACATTCGGTTTCCTCAAAGGAGAAGCTACTGGGGGAAGGTTGGGGCCCAACAGGCGGGCGGAGACCCTGGGCACAGATGCTTTCTGAGTATCACTGGATGTGGAATACAACTTTCCGAAGTGGGTAACCCAATCACAGGGTAAAATTGATGTTTCAGACGGTTTACTCGATCTCCCATCACCTGTGCATTATTAAGTCATCCACAACAGATGGCATGCCCAACTTGGTGCTAATCTGAGATCCAAAACTAACTTGGGCTACATCTATTAGTTCTGTCTTTTCTGAATTAATTTAAGCCAATGTGTGACTACTTCTTCTCTCACCATTCATTATGAACAAACACTCCTGTTTATTCATCTGACTATTTATGCACTCATCCATTCATTCATCACCTAGGCACCCCGTCGTACCATTTATTCATGTACTCATTTATTCAATAACTCACCTATCAATCCGTGCACTCACTCAATAACCCGTTAATTCCTACACTCACTTATCCATCCATTCATACACCCTTTAACTCATTTTCACAATCATCCAGACATACAAAATCGCTAATCAATGAAGTAGCACGTTAATTTGTTCATACAAAGGTTAGACCTATTGGCTTTGCCAGCGCTGCTTGTGAGGGCTTCAAGGTGGGGGGGGGGGGGGGATTAATTCCACAAATGAATGTGTGGCAACCTGGGGTAGGGGGTGCTTTGACTATTCCGGCCCTGCGAGCCCCACATGCGACCTTTTTACCTTCTTTTATCCCTGTGAAATTGCTTTCGTCCCCTTCCCTGCCATCTAAAGTCACATTTGTGGATACAAACATCCCGATTTCCTGAGGTTGGACATGAGGTATATTTAAAAAATATTACAACTGTATAAGTAATACTCTGTGTGTTATGTGGCTAAAATAGGAAGCGTAATTCTAACCTGTCCCGCGCTTATTAGCACAAATGATTAATTTGTCACAGGGTGGAAGTAGTCTGCATGTAAAATAGATCTACTGGATTTTGCCCCCAGCGTCTGTCATTGATTTTCTAATTAGCTTTCTTATTGACTCTTTGGGTTCTGTCAGGGTTTTGCTCGCGGTAACTTGTTCCTGGTATGTCTGTCTTTCTATGTGTATAAAGGTGGCCATGTGTTTTCGACAACAGTTAAGTAATGCTTGAAAGTAGTGCACCCAAATAACAACGACCCAAACGGCCTAGAATGGCGGGCTGTTTCTTTGGTGCTGTATTCGTGGAATGGGGACACGTCTTTGAACCACCTTCCAGATTTCTTAAGGTCATTATGTACCACTACCTCGACTATAAAAGTAAGAACCAAGCTTCATTTTTTTTTCAAGTGACTTTAAACTTCTTTGCCTATGCTCTCGTTTACTATTCCATATATTCAGTTAAAAAAGGATAAATATCATTAAACTTAATTTTGATGTCGAAATGTTATGCTTTCTTTTTTAGCAGGACATAAACTTGTGACCCCTAAAGTGGCACCCAAGTAGGTTGGCAGCGTGGCGCGTGTTGATCAGGAAGCTCACAGTGCATTGGCTGAACAGATAAAGCTATTTTAGGACACTCGGTGATGTAAATGTGTTTCCTCCTCTCTCCATCTCACTCCTGCAGTTCCCAGAACCGAATAGCAGTTCTGCCTATCCTCTATATTTCAGTTTTATTTTTAACTTGCTTGACAGATGCTTTTTAACATTTTGACCTTTTGTTAAAAAAAAAGCACGTGGTGCAACCGAAAGTTGTTTTTCAATTTATGAAAGAGTGCACATATTTTATTTATACGTGTGAAGAATAATACAATTAATGACTACATTTAGAATAAGCAGACCTGCATGCGCATTGTTTTACAACTGCAAATGTCACCGACTAATTGAGCTGCGGAATGTATTACTTTATTTCTGGAACTGTACTGGCAATCTGTGATTCTAAATAGTGTTAAAAAACAAATAGTTCTACTATTGGGTGATATGGTGTTGATTTTAATCTTTATTCGGTTTAAAATAAACCATACAGCATGTACATTTTTAATGAACAGAACAATAACAATAACACTCTTAAAAACAAATTCCTACGATACAATTGGATTAGCTACTAAGGTCGTCTGGGTCAAAATATCATGATCTACGCAATTATGCATCTAGATACAAAACATATCTTACAGACAGTTGTTCTATTATAAATAATGCAAGTGGATCAATAGTCGTACTCAATGCAGAATAACTGGTAGAGCTCCACCTATCACTGTTATTCACTTAATAGTAATTAGTATAAACATTTACTTTACTATTTTCTATACAGGGAGCAGGCGAAAAGAGCATGATCTAAAAGGTGCTCGTTCATCAACGTGTCAATGATCTGATCACCTAAATTATAGACATTACTGTTAAGATCGCTCAATGTGTACTGCAGCAAAACCCCCAATAGAAGCATTGATTTATATTATATATATATATATATATATATTCACTGAAAAAACCATAGGTTATAGACCATATATAGTTAGGAATTAGCATTTACAAAACCTTGAAAATTCACTGAAAAAACCATAGGTTATAGACCATATATAGTTAGGAATTAGCATTTAAAAAACCTTATTTTACTCACACAAAACCATTGAAATTCCATATATAGTTAGTTGCACTAACTATATATCGCGCACCCGCAATCCACTGCTGATCATGTCACATATTACATCATTCATGACATGGTCAGTGACATCACTGATGACATCACTGATGACATCTCAAATGACATCACTGATGACATCACTGATGACATCTCAAATGACATCACTGATGACTACATCCAGTGACTGTATAATTCTGTAAAGTTAAAATATGTCTTACATATTGAAGAATGAGTGGATGTATAAGTGTCTTGATGAAGGATTTAGTAGGGGCATGGCTGACTGTATGAGTGACTGATTAAATGTGTCTCACTGAGTGCATGGGTTAGTGACTAAACTGTCTTAATTTGTGCATCATTATGTCTGTTGTTCTGTAAACTGCTGCATGTGTTGATCATTAGCTATATGATTAACTGTATGGGTTATTGATTGGTTGCCCAAGCATTTGTATGGGAGACTGAGTGTGTGTGTGGGTGGCTGGGAGGTGTATGACTCTCTGCATAGATGTGTGAGCAGTTGATTGACTAGATGTATGGGTTCAAAAGTGCATGTGGAAACAGCTGTATGGGCGGTTGACTGTGTGCATGAGTGTATTGGTGAGTGAATGGATATCTCAGTGCTACATGTCAAAGTAAGTGCATATGTAAAACACAGTACATGTGAGAGTTGACATATATAAATAACTGTGCATAAGAGCCAGTGAATGTGTGAGTGGCTGTATGGATCATTGTGAACTTGTATCCAGGATTGTATAAGTGAGTAAATATGTTTTAGTATATGTTTGAATAAGTAAGGTGTGTATAACTGTATAGTTGAGGAAATGGAGGTGTGATTGATTCTTTGCATGACTGACTAAGTGTCTGAGTAACTCCATGGATGAGTGACAGTCTATGAGTGTCTGTTTACACTGAGTGTATCTAAGGTTATATTAGAGTCTGAAGAGGTTCATCGTATTATCACATGAATGATGTCATCAGTGATGTGATCAGTAATGTCAAATGAGATGTCATCAGTGATGTCATCAGTGATGTCATTTGAGATGTCATCAGTGATGTCATCAGTGATGTCATTTGAGATGTCATCAGTGATGTCATCAGTGATGTCATTTGAGATGTCATCAGTGATGTCATCAGTGATGTCACTGACCATGTCATGAATGATGTAATATGTGACATGATCAGCAGTGGATTGCGGGTGCGCGATATATAGTTAGTGCAACTAACTATATATGGAATTTCAATGGTTTTGTGTGAGTAAAATAAGGTTTTTTAAATGCTAATTCCTAACTATATATGGTCTATAACCTATGGTTTTTTCAGTGAATTTTCAAGGTTTTGTAAATGCTAATTCCTAACTATATATGGTCTATAACCTATGGTTTTTTCAGTGAATTTCAATGGTTTTTTAATAGCAAATATCATAAGCTGTCGAATGTCAAGTACGTGGTAAGTGAAAACATTTTCGTGTTTATGCACACTGATCTGCTTTGAATGGTGCCCCCCCCCTCATTTCTATTAGGAGTACTCTCTCTTTGCAGATAGTGAAAGGTAGTTAACGCAGGCCTTTGCCCCCGTTGTAATCCGTCGTGCCTGCTTCTCTCTCCATTTGATTGATTGTTATCCAAGTATTTACTGTTTTAGAATTAGTTCTCTTTGGTTCATTCTCTATTTACAAACAAACACAGAGTCGCAATACTCTGTTTAGTCTTTGCAGATAACGAAAAATCGTGTAAAAAAAAAGAAAAGGAATCGAGCAAAATCAGTAGGCCACTAATGGGATCTCTTTTTGACCTCGCTAAAATAGAAACATTAGGAACAACCCCTCATGACAAATACAAAACTAGTGAGATGAACTGAACTCCACACAATGATGGCTGCAAAACAGCTCGGCTCCGCCACCCACCCCGCCCAAAATAACGATAAAGAGCGGCTGCCATGATTGGTTGCGGAATGGCCACGACGGAGCTACGAAATGATGCTGCTCTCATGCTAACCCCAGCTTCAGTCTGAAACATCCAGAAACACTGTAGACTACCAATTCGATCAGTTCCGGTAGCGCCCCAATGTAACCCGGTAGAGAAGAACTAGCCCTCCCCTCTTTGACTGATGGTTCTTGTTGCCTGTCCCTTCTGTTGTCATTTAACAGAACTATTTAGCCTGCTGAAAGGGGTTGTGTTCCGACCGCTGGTTGGTGGAGACATTTTGACTATATTCTGGACCTGCGTTGTCGCGTAATGCGTCATATGATGCGCCGCGTTAGCGCATCCGGAAGTCATCCGGGGCGCGCAGCGCGTAACGTAAGCATAACAAGTCATGTGACTTGTTAATAAAACTTTTCATTGGTTCATTTTACTTTTCTTATTGTAATGATGAAAGGCTTGGTCATATGACCTAAAAATTACGCTTTTCATTACTTCCGAACATTATTTTTTCTTAAATATATGTTATAATGTTCCAGGCTAATGTACTTTCCCGGAAATTTTACAACTGTCCTGCAAGTAAAATATATTCTTTTTTCGAGAAAAAGAGCGTTTCTTCGTCCCATGACGGAGCCGTTGAGCAAAAGAGGGTCGACCTGCTGTCTTAGTCGCCGATACGCCTGAATATGAGATTCTTATCGATCACTTTATGTTGCAGGAATAGAAAACACAACAGCCCTTGACCATTTATCTTTACTGCGTTCCTTCGTATTATACCTTTTACCCTTCATGTAATTGGTCTGCTTTATTTCACTTGCCTTTTAATGATTCTAAAACAGTGACTATTATTAAAAACTTTACCAATGTATATACTACTACCATGTTTTCTTTTAAAAACCTTTATTGTGAAAATTTCATTATACAAATACGAGCCTATAACCACGTGGGCCTGCCACGGAGCAAACTGTAATCGTATATGATGAATAGACATTTACACTGTAGAGGAACGTAACGGGCGGGCCATTAGGTTGCAAGAACTAAGGTGTCTAACAGTTACGGAATCGGTGGACGTACATTTTATAATTAAAATACGACAGGGCCAGTTACAATAAAATTATCTAGATATACATTTGCGGGCAAGTACCATGGGTGACGTTAATTCGAACTTTCAACAGTACAGTAATCAATAACACATCAGAACTTAATATCAATAGGGATGTCGAAATATTCAATCAATTCTCGTCCCCGCCCGCCATGTGCTTCAAAACTGCATACGTATCTCGTGATTTCAAGGTTCTGCAACCAGTACACAACAAGGAGTTACGAGTCCCATTTATTCCGGCGCCATTTTGGGCGAGGACGGGCAGGTCCAGGATATAGTCAAAATGTCTCTACCAACCATCGACTATGATGATGTTCATATGCTGTATTTATTAGAGTCAAAAATTGTGGGGCTAGAGAACCTCTAGTTCCATCCCTCAGTTGGCACACACATTCACGATGTTCCTTTCGTGAAAGAAAACTACTTCCATTCAAAGTTCATTACACATCTTGTGCGTTTATTTAATGTTCATTAGCGTTAAATGTATTTCAATTATTTTCTTTTTCAAGTTCAAACAAATCCATTTATAAATCGGGCATGGTTATTCTCCACATATCCAATGCATTTCGAGCATTATTAACATGCTCTTCATCAGGGAAATAGACTCTAGGAGCAATAATATATACAGATAGTTATTGACGGTAGTTAAATCAACCTTAGAAAACAATCAACCTTAAAAAACAATCATCTATACAGTGGTTTGCATTTTTTCATTGCAGTTTCAAAAGCATATATAAAGTTCTAGAACCTGTTTAACTCGGTGGTACATTGCATGTGCAATGCGTGATTACATGCATTTACTGTGTTCTAAAAAGATGAAAGAATAAAAAAATGCGTTTAAACGCTGTAGTTTGCTTACATGCCCTTCGTGATGCATTCTCCTGTGAATCTGCAGGAAACGGGTGGAATGAAAAAAGGATGTGTCAGTACCTGTGTTTAACGCGGTAATCCGCAAAACTCTTTCTTGATTTACGCGGTGATTGACACTGACCTGTTTAGTAACGGGTAAAGGTTATCCAAAGATACTTTCCAAAGGACGCCGGTGAAGCCGTAGCTTCCCGCCTTGCTCCTATTCAAACCTTTGGATGTCACGTGGTTTGGCCTGTTAGATAGAACTAGACAACAGACTCAGGAATTTTGATTTAAGGTCTGACTTATGGATAACTCGTATCTATGTGTGATATATTAAATGTTTTAACATAGGGTCTGGAAGACAACGATGATCAAGAAATTCATATTTAGAATCAAAACGTGAAGAAAAAAGTAAAACTTAAAAATATATAAAAGTAGGAAGATCGTGGTATAGAACCAGGTGCACTTGGAATGATATGGTGCTTGTACAACTCTGTTCGCTACGGTGATGCTAAGGCTACAAGTAACTACCTAGGGGTACATACTAGTACATAGTGTCAAGGTGAGGGTATGCCCAATAGCGACAAAATCAGTGCAAAGAGCAAATTACTTATAAATAACATGAAAATTCAATCCTTTCGTTGATCCCCATCGGGTTTTGCGTGGATAATTTATGGATCCAATAATTTTCACGTCTCAAGAGAAATTTGTTATTGTCTCTACCTTCATATTTTTGAATTGTCTCAAGTACAATAAATTTCATTTGAGAAACATTGTGTTGTTTTTCTGTAAAATGCGCAGACAATGCTGATTTCATATTTTTAAGCCTGATGTTGGACTTATGTTCTGTGAGGCGTATCTTGATTCGACGCTCAGTTTTGCCCACGTACATTTTTCCACAAGGGCACTTTATACCATATATTAGATTGTTGGTGTCACATGTTGCGTTTACTCTGAGCTTGATGGGATTACCCCGAGTTGGATGGTTCACAATGTTGCCCTTGATAACGTTGTTGCAGTGTCCGCAATTTAAGCAGGGCTTTGTCCCTGCATACATTATGTTTTCTTTTGGTTTGTTTTGTAACATTTCGCCCAAGTTTTTCGCTCTGGTGTATGCAAAAAGTGGTGGTTGACTGAAAGCATTTCTGAAATCTGGTTCAAGATTGAGGATTGACCAATGTTTCAATATGCTCTGCTTGAAATGTTTGCTGGTAGTAGAATATTTAGAAACCACTACTATCCGTGGTTGTTCAGGTTTGATTGTTGGTGTTAACAGTTTCGATCTATCTGTATTCTCGATTCTCTTTCTAGTGTCTTGTATCAAAGTTGTCGGATAGCCTCTCTGGTGAAATTTGTTGGACATTTCGTCGAGTCTGGTTTCCAGTGTGTTTTCATCTAATGCGATTCTCTTTACTCTTGCCATCTGGGAATATGGTAAATTGCGTATTAGGTTTGGTTCATGGAAGCTAGAATGTAGCAACATGTTATTTCTGTCTGTAGGTTTCACGTACAGGTCAGTAATGAATCCCTTTGGTGTTACCGTTATTTTGACATCTAGAAAATTAACCGATGTGTCAGAGATGTCCCATGTGAGTTGGATTCTTTGGTCGATAGTATTAAATGCTGTGAGCGCCGCGTTCAGTTTTTCTTCCGTGTCTGTCCATATGATGAAAAAATCATCTATGTAGCGTAGTATTAGTCTCAAATGATCTGTCCATTCTGTGTTCTTCAAGATATGTTGAGTTTCATACCAGTGCATGAAGGTGTTGGCATACACAGGTGCAGCCGAATTGCCCATTGCCATCCCGGTGAGTTGTTGATACCACTCCTCGTTCACTTTGAAGTAGCTATGATAGAGGGTAAAGTACATGAGCTCCATGAGAAATAGTTGGAAATCTTGGTCTAGGTTCGTATTTAGTAAGGCTGACTCCATAGCTTCAATCCCCATGTCATGGGGTATGCTTGTATATAAACTGCATACATCTGCAGTGCATAAAATCACTTTCTCTGTTTGGATGACTGTGATTTGTTGTAGTTTCAGCAGAAATTGCGATGTGTCCTTGATGTACGTGGGAGTAGCTTGTACCGATGATTGCAAATATCTGTCAATAAGTTGTCCTATGGGTTGATGTATACTACCTCTGGTGGACACTATTGGCCTCATAGGGGGGTCTCTCAAGTTCTTATGGATTTTGGGTACCATTCTCAGGCTTGGACTTCTTGGGTTGGCGGTTAGTAAAAAGTTTTTGGTCCTTTCAGTTATGGTCCCCTGTTGGTGTGCTCTGTCAATGATGTGTTTCAACATCTTCGAATATTCTTGTGTAGGATTGGATTCCAATTTAAGGTAAGTTGTCTGATCACTGACATGTTCCATCACCTTGTTCTTGTACATCTGTGTGTTCATAATGACGATTGCTCCCCCTTTATCCGCTTTGGTGAGAGTTATGAGGTCATTTTCTGCTATTTTGCGCAATGTGCTTAGGTCTTTTTGTGTGATGTTTCTAGTTTTGGGTTTCTGGTGTTTGATTTTTTTGAGATCCTGTTTTACTAAGTTCTCGAAGAGATCTAGTGTCTTGTGGCTTGTTGGCGCTTGGAATGTGCTTACTGGACGTAATCCCAATAGTTGGTCCTTTCTTTCTTGTGGTTGTTCCGGTATTACGTTGTCGAAAAAGTGTCTGAGTTTGAGTTTCCTCATGAGTTTAAAAAAACTCACTTCATGTTCAAGGTGATCCGTAGAAGTCGTGGGTACGAACGAGGTGCCCTTCTCTAGTAGGTTTAATTCATAGTTACTGAACTGCTGATCACTAATGTTAATCACAAGATGTTCTGTGATTAATTCTTCTTGGATTTCTTTTCTTTCTCTTTGGTTATCGTTGTTGTGCTTCTGGTGTTCGGGGGATCTCTTTCTTTTTCCTTTTCTTTGCCCTCTCCTGGGTCTCCTTTTTGTGCTTGTCCCTGGTCTAAAAAAGGACTCTTGTCTCGTGTTCGACTAGTGGTCGGTTCCTCAGTGGAAGGTTGTTCTCGTGATGTTTTCATGGGTTGTCCTTTGCGGCCTCTTTGGCTAGGGTCACTGTCCGTGGAGGAAGTGTCCGTGTTTGAGTTATAAGGACGGTTTCTTCGTTTCTGTGCATAGATATCGGCCCATGTGTAGACCTCGTCTAGTCGGTAATCCAAGGTATCCCGCTTGAATTTACGAATTTTTCTTTCGTTGATTTCCCTGGTGTGTCTGTCAATTTGGGTTTTCATGTCTTCTAACGTAGTCTTAAGTTCCTCTTCTGTCATCATTTTAGCCAGCTCAGTGGAAGTTTCTTGAATTTCCGCGGTGATTTCCTCTAAAATAACAGATAATTCTTGGATGATTAAAAGAATTAAATCTAGCGAGCACTTGTTCAGAATCTCATACCACCGCTCCTGGAATTTTTTGGAGTGTTTGCATAGGGAGGGTTTGAGAGCTATCCTGAGCCCCCGGGGTATGCGTTGGTTCCTATGGTACTTGATGAGGGTGCTGGCGTGAAGTTGTTGATTTGTTTTCCTCTTGGTTAAATATATTAGTTGCTTTATGTTTTGCTCTTTAGACCTACTTGACGTTTCTTGCGCAATTTCCTCCCTGATCAATGAGTATATTTGTTCCACGTCTTTTTCCTCAAATGCAAAGGTGGAGGCTTTGGCCTCTGTGCTTTTGGATATTTCTTCATAATTGTTCATAGTGCGTCTTTATTGATAATGCTTTTTCAAAGTTATGATGCGTGCTATCCTTCCAGGTGGACGCTGGGTGGGTAAATGATATAGTTCTATTTGGATAGATGCACTGCTATTTAGTTTAGTCAACTGGTAATCTGTAGTGTACACTTTGGTGGTGCACAACAAGGAGGCGTCGAGTGTCCTACGACGTCGTAACTATAACCAAAAATTGTGGGGCTAGAGAACCTCTAGTTCCATCCCTCAGTTGGCACACACATTCACGATGTTCCTTTCGTGAAAGAAAACTACTTCCATTCAAAGTTCATTACACATCTTGTGCGTTTATTTAATGTTCATTAGCGTTAAATGTATTTCAATTATTTTCTTTTTCAAGTTCAAACAAATCCATTCTTTCATCTTTTTAGAACACAGTAAATGCATGTAATCACGCATTGCACATGCAATGTACCACCGAGTTAAACAGGTTCTAGAACTTTATATATGCTTTTGAAACTGCAATGAAAAAATGCAAACAACTGTATAGATGATTGTTTTTTAAGGTTGATTGTTTTCTAAGGTTGATTTAACTACCGTCAATAACTATCTGTATATATTATTGCTCCTAGAGTCTATTTCCCTGATGAAGAGCATGCTAATAATGCTCGAAATGCATTGGATATGTGGAGAATAACCATGCCCGATTTATAAATGGATTTGTTTGAACTTGAAAAAGAAAATAATTGAAATACATTTAACGCTAATGAACATTAAATAAACGCACAAGATGTGTAATGAACTTTGAATGGAAGTAGTTTTCTTTCACGAAAGGAACATCGTGAATGTGTGTGCCAACTGAGGGATGGAACTAGAGGTTCTCTAGCCCCACAATTTTTGGTTATAGTTACGACGTCGTAGGACACTCGACGCCTCCTTGTTGTGCACCACCAAAGTGTACACTACAGATTACCAGTTGACTAAACTAAATAGCAGTGCATCTATCCAAATAGAACTATAGTATTTATTAGAGTAACACTCATCTGTCCACATGAAATTAATTTGCCACAATCTAAACATGTCATTTTAATCTTTCCAAAGTTCTTCTAAATATTTGGGACCGTTTCCCTTGCCTCTGAAGCTCTCAGTGCCACTTCTTTGATGAATGTACTAGCAGGTCAGGGGTTCTCCTCCAAATCTCTCTTTTATGCAGCACTATAATTAATTGGTGCCACCTCTCCATATGACGATGCATGGTATAGTTACCACAACTATATTTTTTTTCGGTTCCTCTGGAGAGTTCATCGTGGCAGATGAAGCGTGTAACGTACCGGGCATTTACCTTTTTTTGCATGTACAGGAAAGGGAAAAAAAATCGAGCGTCCGAGTTCTAAGGTGTCCCAGGGCCATTTTAGTGGACCAGGCCCAAATCCAAAGAACAGGCCGCCATTTTGAGAGTCCTCTTGCAGCCGCCTGTCGCTGTAGCATCAAGAGCAGCCGAAACTCAGCTGAATGGCAACTGAAACGGTAAAGGGGCGCCCCACTACAGCAGACGAGCCTCCACCTAGGAAGGCCCATTCACGCCGCCTCCCCCCCCCCCTTCGGGCACCCCACGCCGTTATTCGGAGCAGTATTGTAGGATGGCCACACCAGTGCGGCAACTTGCTAGACATCACCTCGGTGGTAACCGAATCTCAACGCCTTGTGGTGTCTTCTATTCAGAAAACATTGTTATGCTGCCTTCGACCTATTCGCCGCAAGTGCGCACACAACTCAACTGCATAGCTTGCTAGACACCACCTCGGTGCCATCCGGATCTTGGAATGTCAGCGCCTTTTGGTGTCTTCTCTTCAGAAAATATTGTTGCGCTGCCTTTGGCCCCATTCGCACATCAGTCCGCTACTGACGCCATCTCACAGGCTAATGGGGCGCCCCACGCCGACTTTCAGCATTGTAGGATGACCACACCAGTACAGCAACTTGCTAGACATCACCTCGGTGCCATCCGGATCTCGGCGCCCCACTGCAGATGAAGTGCCTCTCAACTATGAAACCACCACGGTGACATCCGGATCTTGGCGCGTTGTGCTGCCTTCGGCCTATTCGCACATCGGTCCGCTACTGACGCCATCTCACAGGCTAATGGGGCGACCCACGGCGAGTTTCAGCATTGTAGGATGACCACACCAGTACAGCAACTTGCTAGACATCACCTCGGTGCCATCCGAATCTTGGCATCTCAACGCCTAGTGGTATCTTCCATACAGAAAATATTGTTACGCTGCCTTTGGCCCCATTCGCACATCAGTCCGCAACTTAGACATCACCTCGGTGCCATCCGGATCTTGGCATCTCAGCGCCTTGTGGTGTCAGTCAGAAAATATTGTTGCGCTGCCTTTGGCCCCATTCGCACATCAGTCCGCTACTGACACCATCTCACAGGCCAACAGGGCGCCCCACGCCGACTTTTACCATTGTACGATGGCCACACCAGTGCCACAACTTGCTAGACACCACCTCGGTGCCATCCGGATCTTGGCATCTCAGCGCCTTGTGGTGTCTTCAAATCAGAAAAATATTGTTGCGCTGCCTTTGGCCCCATTCGCACATCGGTCCGCTACTGACGCCATCTCACAGGCCAACGGGGCACCCCACGCCGACTTTCAACATTGTAGGATGGCCACAGAAGTGCGACAACTTACTAGACACCACCTCGGTGCCATCCGGATCTTGGCGCGTTGTGCTGCCTTCGGCCTATTCGCACATCGGTCCGCTACTGACGCAAACTCACAGGCCAACGGGGCGCCCCACGCCGACTTTCAGCATTGTAGGATGGCCACACCAGTGCGGCAACTTGCTACACACCACCTCGGTGCCATCCGGATCTTGACATCTCAGCGCCTAGTGGTGTCTTCTATTCCGAAAATATTGTTGCGCTGCCTTCAGCCCCATTCACACATCGGTCCGCTACTGACGCCATCTCACAGGCCAACGGGGCGCCCCACGCCGACTTTCAGCATTGTAGGATGGCCACACCAGTGCGGCAACTTACTAGACACCACCTCGGTGCCATCCGGATCTTGGCGCGTTGTGCTGCCTTCGGCCTATTCGCACATCGGTCCACTACTGACGCAAACTCACAGGCCAACGGGGCGCCCCACGCCGACTTTCAGCATTGTAGGATGGCCACACCAGTGCTGCAACTTGCTGGACACCACCTCGGTGCCATCCGGATCTTGGAGCGTTGTGTTGCCTTCGGCCTATTCGCACATCGGTCCGCTACTGACGCCGCCTCACGTGCCAACGTATTTTCTCCGCATTTTATACCCTATGCCGCATAACAGGTCATGTGACTTGTTTATAAAACTTTTCATTGGTTCATTTTACTTTTGGTTTCCTAATGATGGAAGGCTTGATCATATGACCTAAAAACAACACTTTTCATTGGATGAAAACTTTTTTTTTTTCCAAACGATGAAAGCCCCACCTTGTTTCTGGATGTTTCAGACTGAAGCTGGCGTCAGCATGAGAGCACCACCATCTCGTAGCTCCGTCGTAGTCATTCCGCGAGCAATCATGGCAGCCGCTCCCCACCAGAAGCCTGCAGGAGTCGGGCCCCCAAAACTTTTGATGAATTCTCAAGGCGGAGGGGACGCTTTCGAGAATGGGGTCCAAGACCTAGCAGACAAGCGTCCGATTTCCAAGGTGTCCCAGGGCCATTTCAGTGGACCAGGCCCAAAAAGGAAAGAGCCTGCCGCCATTTTGAGAGTCCTGTGACAGCCGCCTATCGCTGCACCGCAAGAGTGGGCGCAACTCAGCTGAATTGCGGCTTTTGACACAGTGCACCAAAAACGGACGGAATGGCAACTGAAACGGTAAAGGGGCGCCCCACTACAACAGATGACACTCCACCTGGAGAGGCCCGTTCACGCCGCCTCCCCCGGGGCGCCCCACGCCGTTATTCGGAGCAGCATTGTAGGATACCAAAACCAGTGCGGCAACTTACTGGACATCACCTTGGTGCCATCGTTCTGCTGCCTTGGAACTATTCGCACAACAGTTTGCTACTGATGACCCACCCCCCGCGACGCCCCACGCCGTTATTTGCTGGGTGGCAACTTACTAGACATCACTTTCGTGTCATCTAGATTTCAGCGCGTTCTGCTGCCTTGGAACTATTCGCACAACAGTTTGCTACTGATGACCCACCCCCCGCGACGCCCCACGCCGGAAATCTGGACGTTGTGCTGCGTTGGGACTATTCGCACAGCCGACCGCTACTTCGTTGTTTTTCCCTAAAAATGTTTATATGTTATTACTATTTTTGTTTTCTTGTATATATTTATAAATTATTAAAGTTTTATAATCTTACTACTTTGTCGGAGTGCTATATATTTTTAATGTGACACATAATTGTAAAAACTTTGATGTACAAAGAGTCATCCCTGGAATCTTCCGCTTCAGGCTCGGTCCCCTCCCCAATCACAATACAGGATGGTTTTCAGATAATAGCAACGCTTCTGCTGTGACGGATCTCATCGAGTGTGGGCCTTGATCTACTATAACTCCTTTGAAGAGGGGTGATTCTTTACAGCTGTGGCCATAAACTACATCTGCAGGGCTAGCTGATACCCTAGGACCAGCCTGGACAATCGGACACAGAGGAAAAGGAGTGTCAGAGGGTGCGGTAGTGAATAGGGCGAAAGGGAGGTGTCGGGCAGGCACAGGGTGTGATTCTCAGGGAAGAGCAGCGCAGATGGGGGGAGGTTTATTACCCATGCATAAGACAGAGAGCGGGGGTGACCACTGCCTGGGGGAGATGCTTGCGAGGGTGGGGAGCCATGCTAAGGATCGACAGCGTGCACAGAGTGGGTCTGGTCAAGGCATCTAAAATGGCTGCCGTGCACGACAAAAGTGTGGCATTTGAAAAAAGACAAGATGGCGCAGACAATGTTTTTCAACACTTCCTGATTTCCTTCGAATCGAACGTTAACAGACGTTGGGGCATATTACCAAAGTTAAGCGATATTTATCCCTAACGATGCATTGCAAAGATTTTTTTACCGTCAGAAATTATCGCAGATAAACCTTGCTATTATCAAGGTTTATCGCAAATACGATAAAAAACGACCGCAATGCATTAATATCGCTGAAAACTCAGCGATATTCATGCATTACCGAGCTAATGCTCTTAGCCATGTTATCCACCTCCCATTGGATAACATGGCTAAGAACTGCTCAGGGCAGCTGTTACTTTTTGGAGATATTCGCGCTTATCTCGAATATTTCCAAAAGTTGATAATAGGAGATAGCGATGTTAGCGACTGTTTCCAGTCGCTAACATCTTGGCATGCCCACTTTGCATGTCATTAGTGATAAATATCACTCACATGCAAAGTGGGGCCCAAGATGGTCGCTATCTCCTACTAGCCGTCGCTAACTGGTGTTAGCAACAGCTAGGTAATACAGATATAATTTTATCTCCGCGAAGCGGAGCGCTGTTACAGATATATATCTTGTTTTTGAACGTTAATTTCTCAAAATGCACTGAAGCACATATATTGAGACCTAGCAAAGGCACATCGGGCTACCAGTCCCTAATATTTTACCAAGTTTCGTGCAAATCCATTCAGCCGTTCGATTATTATTATTATTTTTTTTTTTTGCCCCGCGGGGCCCTTTTAAAACCTCCACATCAAACCTAGGGGGTCAGCGAGGATCTACTATGCCCCCTTATGGTCATTTGCCCCTTTGCTTTGGCCTCCTCTTGTCTCTCGATCCTACCGAGAGTCAAGATGGCGGCCGGTACGGACTGTTTGGAATGTTTACAGACACCGGAGAGCCAATCAGCTTCGCTTCGCAAAGCTCCGTAACGCGAAAAGTACGCGAAGCGGTGCGCTGTTACAGATATATATCTTTTTTTGAACGTTAATTTCTCAAAATCCACTGAAGCACATATATTGAGATCTAGCAAAGGCACATCGGGCTACCAGTCCCTACAATTTTGCCAAGTTTCGTGCAAATCCATTCAGCCGTTCGATTATTATTATTATTTTTTTTTTTGCCCCGCGGGGCCCTTTTAAAACCTCCACATCAAACCTAGGGGGTCAGCGAGGATCTACTATTCCCCCTTATGGTCATTTGCCCCTTCGCTTTGGCCTCCTCTTGTCTCTCGATCCTACCGAGAGACAAGATGGCGGCCGCTACGGACTGTTTGGAATGTTTACAGACGCCGGAGAACCAATCAGCTTCGCTTCACAAAGCTCCGTTGCGCGAAAAGTACGCGTACTGGAGCGCTGCCCGGTCCGCTGTTACAGATATATATCTTTTTTTAAACGTTAATTTCTCAAAATCCACTGGAGCACATATATTGAGACCTACAAAAGGCACATCGGGCTACCAGTCCCTACAATTTTGCCAAGTTTCGTGCAAATCCATTCAGCCGTTCGGGCTAAAAGTGAGGCCAACCGCCCTATGGAAAACTCAATGTTAAAAACACGTTTTGGGACCCCCCTTTTTTCTCAGCCCCCCCTTGACGAACCCCCCCCCAAATTTTCAAGGGCTGCTCAGAAACAAAATATGCCATTTTCCTGAAAATTTCAGCCAATTCCGTCCACAAACGCCAAAGTTATTAGACATAGAATTTTCAAAAATCCCATAGAGAAAAAATCCTAACTATATATACCTACTGGCGACCGCCAGTAGGTAATATACCAAATATGTGTACTGAAACACATAGGCATAACGCAAGAAAAAGTCCACTCAAATGCAACACTTATGGTTGTGTTGTACAGAAAAGGATAAAACAGTAGATTAGTTAACTTAAAATGCTTGTGCAATAAGGTGCATTTTACAATAACGTGCCATCAAGTTCAGTCATTTCCTTTAGGCCTTGTTCCTAAAGGCTCCACCCACCCAGCTTAAACCTACCTTAAAACATACGTAACATACATTTCAAAGTCTTGAGTCCTGCTTCATTATAATGCATCTCAATCGCCAAGCATACAATAAGGGCTCCATTAGGATGTCGGGCGGTGGCAGCACCGCGGTGGTGGCGGGGCGGAAAAACAGCTTTTTCCACCCGCGAGCAGCGGAACGCACGTCCGCCACATTAGGATAGGTAAACATAGGTAATTTCCCGTCCGCCGCGGAGCGACCCGCACTGCCATCAAAGTGCGCCCGCCACCGCGGCAGCGGGAGCCAATCGAGATTCTCCGCCGTGCAGAATGACGTTCGCCCCGCTCGACAAATTAGGATGGCCCAAACCAGCTGACGCACCGCAGCGGAGACACCACCCAGCCTGAGCAGGCGGAAACTCGACAGCGGAGCAAGATAGGCGAGACCCGGTCCTGACCGCCATGAACCCAGCCCTCCATATGCATCCGGTGATGTTCCTCCTACAACACTATCGTCAGATGGGCCGCCGTGGACGCCGCAGCAGGTACGCAAATTCACAAATGCAACACACAACACACAGGCCGACACAGGGTCCATTCACCACACAGACACCCTGCTGGGGGACACAACACATCCACACGGGCACCCACACATCACCCACCTCACAACAAGGCACCCCTCAGCATCCGGGACACAAACCGACCGCCAACCAGCGGCAACGTCCCGGTCCCGGTCACGTCACCGCCGCGGTCAACACATGCGCACTATGCAGAAGGCAGGGCCACTCGAAGGCATGGGCAGGCCACAAACACCACAGGGACACACAGCCCCGAAATACACAGCAACACACCCCACCAACCCACAGGCCAGGAGCCCATCCTGTGCACCCCCATGCACACCAACAAACACTGCAACAGCAAGCACAATACACACCCTGCACCACACAACACACAACCAGGGAGACAGCCACTGCAGGAGTGGCTGACAAGGAACACACAACACCACTGCCACACACACTCAAGGCTCACAATACTTGCCAGCACACACACACACACACGCACCCTGGGTGTAGCCACAAACACCACACACAAACAGGGATGCCTCAACCGATGCCTGCACAAGAACAACACACAAACAATACAGGAACACACACAGAACTCAAACAGAAACACACATACCCTGTCATCCAAACAGGGGAAAATTAATGGGAGCACAGACACAACAGGAGTACACAACAACATCACCCAGGAAATAAACACACACACCATAACAGTAAACACACAAGAAGTGCATCTGGACCAACACACACAGCAAACCCATCACAGATGCACATGAAACTTCAATCAACAAACACCACAAGACAACAGGGGATGTACATCAGGCAATGCCAAGGCCACATACACACAGCACACAGCACCCCCTGCACGACAAGCATTGTCTGCATAACAGGCATGATTGGCACAACCGCATCACACACCACTATCAGCACTGCACATATACAACACCACACCAAGGAACTGAAGCTATACCACACCCTACATCCACACATCCAACACAACAACTACACATGCACCACTCTGGGATACAAGAGCAAAGCCACCTCCACCACAGCACTGGCCAGCACACACAGCTGAAGTGCACATGACCACCACAGAATGACCATTAGCACAAGGACAGCACACATAAACCTTTTGGGCAATGTCCAGAGTGGAACAACACATATGGCCCAAGAACAGCACCATATATGAAGTGATGTGGAGGCACACACACATGGAAACCAAGGGGAAATGTGACATCTAAGTTAAACAGCCTGAATGTCAGTAGCAGACATGTAAGGGGTGTACCACACACAAATAGAGGGACGGAACACCCACAGTAGCCAAGCACAAGTGGTACACATAGCGGATGGCCTAAAACCACTCACACCATGCCATACAGGAGTTGAAAAACCAACATATGCCTGCAATGCATGACAAACACAAACACAATGCCAGTGTGGAGCAGCAGGGCCACACAGTTCACACAAGAACACCCAAGACACATTGAGGGCCAATCAAACACAACACTGACGTGCAACTCACACACTTCGTACACTCCAAAGTGACAAACACAACAAGGAGGCGTCTCACACGACACCAAGGATGCACCTACACACAGCACAGTGCACTAGAAACAGCTCAAACAAGGGCATACATTCCTCTACCCAGGGCAAGACAAAAAAAACAACAGGCATACAACTCCTGGGTGACACATGTGTGTCTCACACAATACAGGGGTAACAACTGACACCCTTCACACTGCACACCTCTGCTACACCCAACACCACATATCCCATGTAGGTCATGACACCAGGACCGAGGCCCAACACAAGATGACCATACACATACAAGGCTGGGCACACAGAAAGCAATCCACACACATACTACATTACATATCCCATCCAGCTTCGAAACATCTGCACAGCATCACACTCTGTGCTGGCAGTGTCCCCCAACCACACATGTGAACAGTGTAGGCAACAACAGCAAATCACTAACAAGATGACTGCATGCCAGGTAAAATAGCCATCACACATCACACAATTTGCAAGCTCAGAATGGACTTAAGACCCTGTCACCCCTGCCCAAAATTATGATGGCTGCAAAGAGCCTTGCAATGTTGAAGTGATACATGGAGCATGGTGCACAGGCAATCAAATGCGAACACAAACAGAACTTTAATCAGCAAGGACACCGACAAAACACACACCAGAAGTAACTGTATGTATTCACATATTGCACAGATGCAGCTGTACAACAATAGTAGACAACAGCAAGGCTCAAAATGATGCAAAAATGCTATATACCATGCACAGGTGAAACACAAATAGGAAGGCCAGTGTCCAAGGCAGGGGAGAGTACAGCAGAGCAACAGGCCCAGTGTCCAAGGCAGGGGAGAGTACAGCACAGCAGAGCAACAGGCCCAGTGTCCATGGCAGGGGAGAGTACAGCAGAGCAACAGGGCCAGTGTCCAAGGCAGGGGAGAGTACAGTACAGCAGAGCAACAGGCCCAGTGTCCAAGGCACAGATGAGAGCACGACACAGCAGAGCAACAGTCCCAGTGTCCATGGCAGGAGAGAGTACAGCAGAGCAACAGGCCCAGTGTCCATGGCAGGGGAGAGTACGACACAGCAGAGCAACAGGCCCAGTACCCATGGTTGTAAGCAATGGTCAGGACTAGCACACCTGTATGAGGCATAAGGCCATGAGGGGGGTGTCAATTCACTCCTGGAAGTCATGCAGACTTGGACCTGGCTGTGTCAGTGACAGCAGGCCCACTCAACTGGGGTGACAGAGCACCAGGTGCTGTGTGGCTAACAGTGGCTTGGCAAGCTGGAGGGCTGTGTGGACCAGGTGGCATAGTGGCACGTGGAGGTGGAGTCATGCAGACTTCTGACACAGTGTGGGTGGGAGAGGTTGGAGGGGTGCTCTTCACTTTTTGGGAATATGAATTGGCTTCCCTGTCTTGGGGTTGATGGGAAGTGTTGAAGACCCAACAGGCACACACACCAACTGTCCCACATCAGGTGCAGACACTGGCACTACCTCTGGTGATGTGCTGGATCCTGCGGAACGCTTGGTCTGGCTACGCCTCAGGTCCTCCTTCCCCTCTTTTCCTGGTGTACCCCCTACAGTGCCCTGCTTTTCCTTTTTTAAAGGGGTGGTCTCCACAGTGCCCTGCTTTGCCTTTGTGCCAGGAGTGGTGTCTACAGTGCCCTGCTTTGCCTTTTTTCACAGGGGTGGTCTCCACAGTGCCCTGCTTTGCCTTTGTGCCAGGAGTGGTGTCTACAGTGCCCTGCTTTGCCTTTGTGCCAGGAGTGGTGTCTACAGTGCCCTGCTTTGCCTCTTTCACAGGGGTGGTCTCCACAGTGCCCTGTTTTGCTTTTGTGCCAGTAATGGTGTCTACAGTGCCCTGCTTTGCCTTTGTGCCAGGAGTGGTGTCTACAGTGCCCTCCTCCACCTGCTTCAATGGACTCGGAATTGGGGTAGATGTGGTGGGTGGATGTGTCCCTGTGCTCTTCCTAAGTGTACCCCTGATATGCAACACCTCCTCAGTGGACACGGACAGTGCATGGGTAGGTCTGTGTGAAGTTGCAGTGACAGGAGAGTCATTTGCTGGTGATGCCTCTGCGAAATGTGAGCCTGATGTCAGCCTCATTGATCTCCTGGCCTTGGTCTTCCCTGACTGGCTCTTGTCTGTGCATTGTGGGGTGACCCTGCTCTTCAGTGGGGATGGTGTCTGTGGGCGGGAGTGCCTGGGTTGTGTCTGTTGTGTGCTCCTTGTGCTGTATGTTTTTGGTACAAAAGGGGGTGGTGATGGACGGAGCATCTGAACCAATCAAACACTCACACCCAGTCAAAAGATCTGGGTTTGATCCATCACCGTTCTTTAGCCCACTCTGCCACCCCAGTTCAGACATGGCTATATGCAAATCAGTCTGACCTTGTGCCTCATGGGAACAGTCCAGCCCGAACTGCCAAGCCATGCCTTCCCTGGACCGGAAACAAGCTTCCGAGGACCGGTTTCTGGCATTACAGCCGTCTTCAGCCCGGCTTGCTTGAATCCAGTGGCAAAGTGAGCAAGGGACTCACGTCTGAGCATACCCTGCCAAACTTATGGCGAACCGTGGTCACTGTCACCTGATGTGGCCACTGACTGGGGGGTGGACAAAGGCACCAGAGCTGCAATGGGAGCATGTGCCTGTTGAAGGGCTGACGTCACTGTGATGACAACGCCTGGACTGTACGGTGTACGCCACCCACATCAGAGTGTATGCCCTCCATGTATGCAACCACCTGGCCTAATTTCATGTCATGGTCACTGAAGGCATTGAGCAGGGTGGTCTGGCCCACACAGAGCTGGCACAGGAGCTCTACACACTCTGCACTGAGGGCAGGTGCAGGGGCAGCGGGGCCAGGTGTGAATGTCACTCGTCCCCTCTTAGTGACACGGATACGGGCAGCTCCTGAGGAAATGTATGGGAGGGTGGGACATGGCCGCTGGGTTGTAGATGATGATGCAGACTCCCCATCCCCTGTGCCTGCCAACATGGATGCATCCCTGCTGCCATCAGATGATGTGCTACTCTGTGTCTCAGCCACGGATTCCTCCTGCATACTTCTGTCCCCCTCAGATGCGCTGGTGGGCTCTGTATCACTGGCCTCCGCTGCAGCTGTAGTGCTACTCTCGCCACCACTGGTTTCTGGCTCATGTCCTTCCGTGGTCTCTTGCGAATCTGCATGAGAGAGAGAAACAGGGTTGTGTAAGTGTCATCATCTGGTCACACGAATTCAAAGCAATGCAGTACAGGAGAGGTCCAAATGTACATGGTAACCACCACACCCATCAATCACTGTGCAGCTACACACAACATAGACCACACCACTGCCTGCAACGCTGAAAATCTGCCATGAGTGAGCCATGTTGATGCCACACAGCACTACACCCTGCCCCTACATGAAGTGTGCCCAACACACAACTTGGCCTGCCAACACCTTGGGACATGATGAGGGTACAACACTTGTTAAAACTAACTGACCTTCAGGGAACAGGAGGGGACAACACAGACCTATTAGGACATCACAGTCCACAATGCCACGTAGGCCATAGCAAGCACCATGTGTTTTTCTGGGGCACATTATTTGCAGATGTTGGGGCACCAACGCTCATGGTGCAGGCAAAGCAGGCATACATGAATTCACACTCAGCAAGTGGACACTGCTGTTACCCCCATAATAGATCACACACACCATCCCAATGCTGAATGACCATGTGGAGACCAACACATCTGGCAATGGGAATGTACAGCATGGAATATCTGCTCAGTAAGGCCATGGTGGCACAATACCCGATACAAGCACACATCACAGTAGCCACTCATATGACACAGCACAGCACAGCAACACACGCACATCACATGGCTCACCGGTGCCACAGGCCCTGTACACATGCATCCACTCCAAGCAAAAGTCACGATCCCCAGATACTCACCAGGCCTGCCCTGCTTGCCATGCTCCTTCAGACGTGTATCCAGGTCTGGATGAGTCACTGCCAAGATGCGGGCCATCACTGGAGTCATGCTGCGCCATGCCAAACGCCCTGTGCGTGGTAGCGTCCCCAATGTCATCTCAGCCGCGGATTTTGCAAGCCGACTGATGTCTTCCCACCTCTTGTGGCAGTGTGTGCGTCGGCGGTTGGATACCCCCAGGGCTCGCACCTTTGCCGCAATGGCCCTCCACACGGCCTTATGCTGGTTTACCTTGAGCTGCGGGTATGAGAGGAAAGAAGGGTTAATGACCAGTTCCACATTGTCACGTACCAACATCTATCAGTACAGTAGCAAGACCCAGACTCAGGACCTATTTTAACCTCCCTCCCTCCAAAACTGGGGGACCCCTCACAAGGGCAGTTTGCATGGCCCACACAGATGTGATTGCATGCACACATTGGGGCGTATAGGGTCCAGGATAATCTCACAAATGCAAGATGCATCTACATATTATGCATCGACAGAAGTGTGTAAGTCTGAAATTACACAGGGCACAGATGTGGCATATCTATTAATCATTGTGAAGGAAGTGGTGCAAGGAACATGTGAGTCTGGTGGTGTTTATCGTTTGTGTGGGCAGCCACTGCTCCGACTCCCTGGCTCACACTGAGTCAGACAACAGGGGCACACAGAAATACTCACACAATCAAGTAATGTCCTGGCACCTACATGGCTAACATTTGTTGGCTCGGTATGGCTGACAATGTAACACTCCCCACTCACACATACAGGTACAGGCATGGAAAAGACTGACATTGTGACACACACACTCCCTCGCCCTGGAGACAGCTTGTCTGTCAGTTTTGACACAACCCCACACCCTCAGGCATATACTGCAGCAGCACAACTACATGTCTGAAACCCCCCTGCCCGACAGCTACCTTCATGGTGACTTACCACGACATTGGGGCCACCAAACAGCCTTGGGTACTGTGCCAGCACCTCGCCCACAAGGACCTCTAGCTCCTCGCTGGTGAATGGACTGGCACGGATCTTCTCTGTCCTTGCCATCCCTGTGGACATGGAACACCTGTGGCGGAAGTGAGTGGTGAGGGGTCCCACGCAGCAGGCTCAGGAGGCAGCAGCAGGAGAGGGTCCCAGGAATCAGGCTCAGGAGGCAGAAGCAGAAGAGGGTCCCAGGCAGCAGGCTCAGGAGGCAGCATCAGGCTCTGTGAGCTGTGGAAATGTGAGGCTCACTCCCACAAACTTATAGCCCCCTGGGGTCGTCTGTAAGCTGCAAAGCAGCGCCAATTGGTTGTCCAGGTCTGCCTCTTTCAAAATCATCCAATGACCGCCTATGCGCTGGCGGAGCACACCTTCTGCGACTTTCAAATGTGCATCATGCCACCGCGATCATCGCTCCCATTGGCTGTAGCCAATGCTCCATGGCGGTGATGGTCCGCGGGTGCCCGGGGTGTGCTACCACGGTGGTGCATCATTCAAAAACATCCAATGACCGCCTACGCGCTGGCGGAGCTTGCCCACCGCCATGTACAACTCTCCATATGCCAATGGCTTCTGCACTTGTGGAGGGGGTGGTGCTGGTGTCACACCGCCGGGGACAGGCAGTAGGTACCGCGATTCATGCGGCAGAGCTTGCCCACCGCCATGTACAACTCTCCATATGCCAATGGCTTCCGCACTTGTGAAGGGGGTGGTACTGGTGTCACACCGCCGGGGACAGGCGGTAGGTACCGCGATTCATGCGGCGGAGCTTGCCCACCGCCATGTACAACTCTCCATATGCCAATGGCTTCCGCACTTGTGAAGGGGGTGGTGCTGGTGTCACACCGCCGGGGACAGGCGGTAGGTACCGCAATTCATGCGGCGGAGCTTGCCCACCGCCATGTACAACTCTCCATATGCCAATGGCTTCCGCACTTGTGAAGGGGGTGGTGCTGGTGTCACACCGCCGGGGACAGGCGGTAGGTACCGCGATTTCCATTACCACTAATGGCTATGTCAATCCTGAAGAGTGTATCAGTACACAGCAGCAACATAGTAAAGGGCACATCATTGTACACACAATGCCATACTACCATGTCATCCATAGTTAAATGCACGTTATGTGTGACACACTTTGGTCTGTGCTCCCTGCCATGTTACTTATGCACTTAATGGCTGATGATGCTTGACACTCTTGAGCTTGTGTTCATGATGTGGTACAAATGCATTCGTTGTGGGTCAGTGATGACCTTCACAAGGCTTGTGTCACAGCATTGTATTGTATCAGACTGGTGCATTCACAACAGCTCATGCACACAACTGAACATTTTCCTGATACTGTGATCATTGTGTTGATGGATGTGTGCAGAGTTTACATGATGCATTGAGGTGTGACAGGTACAGCAGCTGGGTATGATACAGACATGGTGATTTCTAAAACATTGGCGGATGTTGCTGCACCTTGCCTGCACATGTGAATTGTGTTCTCCAGTATGTGTTATGTTATGTTATGATACAGTCATTTATTGTGCGCACAGCTGCTCCAGCGAAGGAGCGTCCCGGCGCAAAACAAGGTGAAACACAACACTGCTAACGCAGAAACAGAAAAAAAGGAACGACAGTGGGAAAAGATTAAAACAAGAAAGTTTTAATAGCCTTACGAAACTGCAAAAGATCCTCCAACAGACGGATCTCAACCGGAAGAGAGTTCCAGATAGCTGCAGCTCTTACACGAAAAGATCGCCCCCCGGCACGGCAAAGCTTAAACCGGGGAACCAGGCGAGAGCCTGGCCCGAGGATCGAAGAGAGCGTGTCGGGACATACAAAGATAAGAGATTGGTCAGAATCTGGGGGGCAGTGCCTTTCAGGATTTTGAAGGCCAAGCATAAGACCTTGAAATGAATTCTCATCTTCACCGGCAACCAGTGTAGGGAGCGAAGGGTGTTAGAGACGGGGCAAAATCTGGGCAAGCCAACTATCGCTCTGGCTGCAGCATTTTGAACGCGCTGCAGGCGAGTGATTTCTGCCTGGTTGGCCCCCACCAGGAGAGAGCTGGCGTAATCAAGCCGGGAGATTACGTCGCCTGAATCACCAGCTGCCTGGTCGGGGCATCGAAGAATTTAAGAACAGGTCTTAAGCCCCGAAGGACACCAAAGCAGCAGGCCGCGGTTTTCTTAGTGTGGCCAACAAAGTTAAGGCTAGAGTCCAGCCAAACTCCCAAGTTTCTTAATTCCGAAACCGGAGTCGGAGATGGTCCCAATTCCGAAGGCCACCACCTGTCCCCCCAGAGCTCCGCTCTCTTACCTACAATCATGATTTCTGTCTTTCTTGCATTAAGCTGGAGACAGTTCGCCGTCATCCAGCTGGCCACCGCCTTCAGTCCATTCTGAAACCTAGGGGCATCCAGCTCCGCATCCCCACTGAGAGTAACCGCCAGCTGAGTGTCGTCGGCATATGAAGCCATAGTTAAACCCCACTGCTTTACGACCTCAGCCAGCGGTCTCACGTAAAGATTGAATAACGTGGGACTCAGCGAGGAACCCTGCGGAACCCCCATGGCCAAAGGATGGAATTTGGACTGGTAAGGTGGGATGGCCACGCAGAAAGAACGATTGTCGAGGAAGGAGCGAAACCACTGCAGAGCAGGCCCCCCAATGCCAATCTCCTCCAAACGGTGCAGCAGAATGCTGTGGGAGACGGTGTCAAAGGCAGCGCTAAGATCTAAAAGTACGAGCGCCGCCGTCTGACCAGCATCCAACACCGCACGCAAATGCTCCACCATGGCGAGAAGGGCCGTCTCTGTGCTGTGACCAGCACGGAAGCCGTTCTGCGCGGGGTCCAGGACATTGGCCCGCGTAAGGTGGTCTGACAGGGCCAGATTTACATGGGCCTCCGCAACTTTCGCCGGCCACGGGAGTAATGAAATAGGGCGATAGTTCTCGGGTTTCAAAGGATCCAAAGAGGGCTTCTTCAGAATTGGGGAAACCACCGCCTGCTTCCATTTGGTAGGAACCATACCCGAGGCCAGCGAGAGGTTAATTAGGGAGCACACTGTAGAGCATCCCAAAAAAGACTGATCTCTAAAAAGAGCTGGTCTTAAAGGATCCGAAGGAGAGCCGGACTTAATTTGCTGGGCCAATTTGTTAAACCCCTCAGGTAGTAGCGGGGGGAAAGAGTGCAGGATGGTGTAGCCTTGAGTGCAATCCAGGGCTCCCGAGACTGGCCCAATACTGGGGAAGGCCTGGTAGATAACCTTGACCTTCTCCAGAAAAAAGGATGCCAAAGCCTCACAATGGGAAATGGAGCCAGTTGCCAGAGGAGAAGTCCTTTTCGCCAAAAGGTCTTTAACAACTTTAAAGATAGTTTTTGATGGGTTTGAACTGTTGCGGAATTCCAAGGCATAGAACGCCGCGCGAGCTCTACAGATGGCTCGATGGTAGAGCTTAACGGAGGCAACATATGGGGCTTTCTTATCGGCCTCATAAGACCTCTGCCATGCTCTTTCCGCCCGTCTACAAGTACCCTTCAAAGCACGCAAGGCACTATCATACCAGGGACTCGACTCTCTAGAGCTCAGTTTGCTCAAGGTGATGGGAATCAGAGAGTCCAGCGCCCTGGAGATCCAGCTGCAAAACTGATCGTAACCCGTTTCCACGTTATCCAAAGGGCCTAATGGCTCTTCCACTAGGATACGATGCAGGTCATCCAGCCTGAGTTAACTCCAGTGCCGCCTAGGGACCCGTCTGACAGATGGAATGGAAGGGGTCTCAGGCAGGGGGTACCGTATGGACACAAGGAAGTGATCCGTCCTCCCTAATGGGGAGATGGACAGAACACTAGCCTCAGCTAAATTTGTAAAAAAAGGGTCCAAAGTGTGGCCCCCTACATGGGTGGGCTGAAATACCTGTTGGGATAGCTGAAGGGCCTCTAAATCAGCTAAGATACTACTAACCGCCGGGATAGTCTGGTTGTCAAAATGAAGGTTTAGGTCACCCAAGATGGAAAAATTGGCACAGCCCATAGCTACGCGCTAACGGCGTCTGGAAAGGCTTCTCTAAACGCTACATCGCTACCCGGGGGTCGGTAGACAACCATCCCAGAAAGCGTGAACTGGGGGCTGATTAAGATCTTAAAAGAGGCACTTTCGCAGCCAGCGATGTTAAGGCCATTCCAATTGCAGGTAAAACAAGACCTAACTATGAGGGCAATGCCCCCACCTCTGGTAGGCCGGTTCAAGGTGTAAATAGAGTAGTCAGGGGGACAGGCCATGTTGATAATGGCCACATCAGCCTCCTGAAGCCAGGTTTCTGTGATGGAAAATATATCAGGAGACTCGTCCTTAATGAGGTCATGGATGGCTTGGTGGTGTTTCACCACGGACCTAGCATTCAAATTCAGCACCCGAAGCATACGCACGGGGCAACTACTCCGAGGGACGGATAAAATATCCCTCTGGCGAATAGGCGCAGGTGAGTCGAGCATCCATCTCTTGCAGGCACAGTGGTAAGGACCGCATAGAGGATGGATTGGTGCTAGGTCACACCTCGGGACGGTCTGCCCAATGGACCAGAGGCTCTCTCCAGAGTAGGTAAGCATCACGATGCACAAGGGAGTATGCCTCAGACGGCCCACTAGCCCGCTGCGCCCCGCGCGACCTTAGCGCGGACGGGCGCAGACGGGCAGGACTCTGGCACGACTCAGGCTAAGCGAAGGCGCTCCCGCTGCGCAATACCGCTGCGCTAGGCAGGGAGCTTTAAATAGGCGTCCCACCTAGGCTTCTGCACACTCGAGCTCTCGCTAAAAATGCCGCCCAGACAACTACCCCACTCCAAGATGGCGGGTACTAAGTGAGCCCACCCCGGGAACCGTACCCGCTCAAGCAGCGGTGGATTCCGATTAAGGTGCAGGTAAGAGGGCACTTTAAAAACCGGGGCTAACAACCAAAATAGGAAAGCAAAGCATGTGTGAATTCACATTCTCCGATGTGTTTGTGTCACTTGTATATTGACAGTGGAGAGGTGTGCCCTCTGTGTGTATCACAAGGCCAGCCATGTCACCTGGTGTGCCATGCATCTCTCAAGCAGTCGTTTATTTCCCATTACATCATTGATGTTATGGGCTGTGGCCATCTCATGATGGTTGTCACTGACATTTTATATTTAACTTCTGTACTAGGAGGAGGCCAAATCTCCTACGTCACCTGACAGTGCTGGAGGACATGGAGAATGAGGCACTAATACGGAAATTCCGACTTGATAGACCAACACTGAAGATCCTGTGTGATCTATTGGAGCCCCACCTGCAGCCTCGCTGTCACTATCCAACAGCATTCCCACCCACATACAAGGTGATGGCAGCACTCCACTTTTTTGCAACAGGTACCTTCCAGGAGACGGTGGCTAACACTGGAGGGATGTCACAGCCCATGTTCAGCATGGTGCTGAGGGATGATCTTGCAGCCATGATGCTCTATCGGAATCGCTACATCCATTTCCCTCGGGGAGGAGAAATGGCTGCCGTGAAGGGGGACTTCTATCCCCTTGGGCGCATCCCACATGTTGTTGGTGCCATCGATTGCACCCATGTAGGTCTGGTGGCACCGCAGGCGACGGAGCACATTTATAGGAACCGCAAACATTTTCATTCCATCAATGTGCAGGTGGTGTGCCTTGTAGACATGACCATTTCTCATGTGTGTGCAAAGTATCCTGGCTTGGCGCATGATTCATACATCATGAGGAACAGCATGGTGCCACGGAGGATGGAGAATCTGCATCCCGAGCGTGCTTGGATTGTGGGTGAGTATGCCTACTGATATGGTGTGCTTTGTGTTACCTGCTGCACTCTGGCTGTGCAACATTACAATGGGTGTTTGTCATTCACATGTGACTCTGCATATCCCAGTCGGCCATGGCTGTTGACCCCCCCCTCAGGAATCCCAGGAGCCCGGCTGACATCCGCTACAATGACGCCCATGGCAGGACCCGACGTGTAATCAAACGTACTTTTGGCCTGCTGAAGTTAAGGTTCCGTTGCCTTGACAGGACCGGAGGTGCACTGGCATACTCACCTGGGAAGGTGTGCAAGATTGTTGTGGAATGCTGTATGCTGCACAACCTGGTCATCCACAAGAGGGTCCCCCTGCTCCTGGACGATGGTGAGGAACCAAGGCCACCACCCGCTCATGGACCCGAGTCCAGTGATGAGGACAGTGGAGAGGATGAAGGAGTAGACCTGTGCCAGCAGCTCATCGAATGCCACTTCACTTGAAGGTGGGTGACGAGCTACAACGTGTACATTGTCTGGTGTGGTTGCTGTGGTTGTGAAGGGCTATGCGCGGATGTAACAGACAGGCACAGGTTCTGTCACCTGTGTGTGGTAAAAGTGACATTGACGTTCCATATGTGAACGTATGGTAGACCCTATTTGTGCACACCTGCAGCCCATTGTCTAGTATGCCTGTAGTGTCTTGTGTATGTTTTGTGAACTGTTCTGCCTGTGATGCCACAATGAGACCAGTGACTGTTGTTCTGTTATGTCTCCCTAGGTGCTACAGACGAATCCTGCACTACATACTGTACATCATGTGGACTCATAATGGACATTGCCAATATTGTAAATATTGCACTAAAAACGATACAGCACACAAACTGGTGCATCAGGTTTTTTATTTTGACAGTGGACATGTGATTTGTGCGGAAATATTTACATGATATTGGGGAATGAGCAGTGAGTTGACAGTCCTGTTCAATGAGATGCAAGAGTAGAGTCCACATGGATGTGGTGACCCAGTCCAACAGATAGGTGCCATTGGCAAGGAAATGTGGGTAAAGACAGTCCAAACAGTCAATGCAGTAGGGAAGAGGGTTGTCATCACGGCTGGCTCCGTGACTGGCGTGTGGCAGGTGCTTTGCCTCCGGCGACTCCCAGGCTCTTCTTTGGACGCCCCCTAGATCTTTTTGGCGGTGGGGGTCCTGCTGAATGGCCAGCGGCGTGAGGGGACTCGTCCCTCTCTGTTGGGGCAGGGGAGGTTGGTTCACTGTCATCCTGCGGCACAACAGGAGGGGACTGAGGTGGTGGTTGGGACAAAGGCCTGTCCCTCTGCAACGCCACTTGCTGGCCCATGAGGTCCACCATCTGTCCAAGGTGGTTGTCAATGGACCTCATCAGCAGGATGAGCTCCCTTAAAAGTTCATCCGACCGGCCACTTTGTCCCTGGACCTCTTGGTATGCCTCCACTACTCTAGTGAAGTGGTCCAGGGATGGTGTCCACTCCTCCCGAGGTCTGGTGGTGACTCTGGCCCTCCCACCTGCTCTGCTGCCACGGACCTCTTGCCTCGCCACTGTGTGTCCACGCACTCTCTCCCTGCCCTCCACAGTTGTTGCTGTGGGCTGGTCATCTCCTGGGACAGGGAGGGTGCTGCAGGTGGTACTGGTGGTACTAGTGGTAGTGTCAGTGGTAACGGTGGTGGCTGTGGTGGAGGCAGAGGCCGTGACAGCAGGGGTCTGCTGTGCTGTTGTTGCAGCAGATGTGGTGGTGGGGAGGATGGGGCCTGGGACCTCTGGGTCTGTGGCACACCAGATGGGCCGGGCTGGAGCTCATAATCCAAACTGTCCTGGGTCTCCGCATCTGAGAGTCCATGTGCCGGGGGTGGAGACTGGCTCTGCTGGTCGTTGGTGTGGTCCTCAGCAGTGAGTTCTTCATCACCTGTGGAGTAGATGGGGAATGGTCAGTGTTGGGCACTGTGCAAGTATTGTCTCAGCTGGGTGTAGTGGACTGTCTGTACACTACACATATATGAAATCTGCAGTAGTACAATTCATGGCAACAGTGTGTGTAATTTCATATTGCAGATGAACATCATTTACTGATACATGTTGCATGTCAATGCATTGCATGCAATTGTTGCTGCGTTTCGGGATGCAGGTCTCCCACACACACATCTGGAAGAGTTGAGATAGCTACCTACCTGTTAAGTGAGGGTGAGGAGTGCAATGGCTGACACTTGCTCCTGGGTGGGGGAGGCCTCCATGCTGCAGGAGTGTGGGCCAGGGGGCATGCTGGGAGTAGTTATACAGGTCTCCCACCCCCAAACACCCTCCAAGTGAAGATGGCTACCTACCTGTAAGTTTGTTTGTTAACAGTGCAATGGCTGACACTTGCTCCTGGGTGGGGGAGGCCTACATGCTGCAGGAGTGTGGGCCAGGGGACATGCTGGGAGTAGTTATACAGGCCTCCCACACCCAAACACCCTCCAAGTGAAGATGGCTACCTACCTGTAAGTTTGTTTGTTAACTGTGCAATGGCTAACACTTGCTCCTGGGTGGGGGAGGCCTACATGCTGCATGAGTGTGGGCCAGGGGGCATGCTGGGAGTAGTTATACAGGCTCCCACCCTCAAACACCCTCCAAGTGAAGATGGCTACCTACCTGTAAGTTTGTTTGTTAACAGTGCAATGGCTGACACTTGCTCCTGGGTGGGGGAGGCCTCCATGCTGCAGGAGTGTGGGCCAGGGGGCATGCTGGGAGTAGTTATACAGGCCTCCCACCCCCAAACACCCTCCAAGTGAAGATGGCTACCTACCTGTAAGTTTGTTTGTTAACAGTGCAATGGCTGACACTTGCTCCTGGGTGGGGGAGGCCTCCATGCTGCAGGAGTGTGGGCCAGGGGGCATGCTGGGAGTAGTTATACAGGCCTCCCACCCCCAAACACCCTCCAGGTAAAGATGGCTACCTACCTGTAAGTTTGTTTGTTAACTGTGCAATGGCTGACACTTGCTCCTGGGTGGGGGAGGCCTACATGCTGCAGGAGTGTGGGCCAGGGGGCATGCTGGGAGTAGTTATACAGGTCTCCCACCCCCAAACACCCTCCAAGTGAAGATGGCTACCTACCTGTAAGTTTGTTTGTTAACTGTGCAATGGCTAACACTTGCTCCTGGGTGGGGGAGGCCTACATGCTGCAGGAGTGTGGGCCAGGGGGCATGCTGGGAGTAGTTATACAGGCTCCCACCCCCAAACACCCTCCAAGTGAAGATGGCTACCTACCTGTAAGTTTGTTTGTTAACAGTGCAATGGCTGACACTTGCTCCTGGGTGGGGGAGGCCTCCATGCTGCAGGAGTGTGGGCCAGGGGGCATGCTGGGAGTAGTTATACAGGCCTCCCACCCCCAAATACCCTCCAAGTGAAGATGGCTACCTACCTGTAAGTTTGTTTGTTAACAGTGCAATGGCTGACACTTGCTCCTGGGTGGGGGAGGCCTCCATGCTGCAGGAGTGTGGGCCAGGGGGCATGCTTGGAGTAGTTATACAGGCCTCCCACCCCCAAACACCCTCCAGGTAAAGATGGCTACCTACCTGTAAGTTTGTTTGTTAACTGTGCAATGGCTGACACTTGCTCCTGGGTGGGGGAGGCCTACATGCTGCAGGAGTGTGGGCCAGGGGGCATGCTGGGAGTAGTTATACAGGCTCCCACCCCCAAACACCCTCCAAGTGAAGATGGCTACCTACCTGTAAGTTTGTTTGTTAACAGTGCAATGGCTGACACTTGCTCCTGGGTGGGGGAGGCCTACATGCTGCAGGAGTGTGGGCCACGGGGCATGCTGGGAGTAGTTACACAGGCCTCCCACCCCCAAATACCCTCCAAGTGAAGATGGCTACCTACCTGTAAGTGTGTTTGTTAACAGTGCAATGGCTGACACTTGCTCCTGGGTGGGGGAGGCCTCCATGCTGCAGGAGTGTGGGCCAGGGGGCATGCTGGGAGTAGTTATACAGGCCTCCCACCCCCAAACACCCTCCAGGTGAAAATGGCTACCTACCTGTAAGTTTGTTTGTTAACAGTGCAGTGGCTGACACTTGCTCCTGGGTGGGGGAGGCCTCCATGCTGCAGGAGGGTGGGCCAGGGGGCATGCTGGGAGTAGTTATACAGGCCTCCCACCCCCAAACTAAAAACGATACAGCACACAAACTGGTGCATCAGGTTTTTTATTTTGACAGTGGACATGTGATTTGTGCGGAAATATTTACATGATATTGGGGAATGAGCAGTGAGTTGACAGTCCTGTTCATTGAGATGCAAGAGTAGAGTCCACATGGATGTGGTGACCCAGTCCAACAGATAGGTGCCATTGGCAAGGAAATGTGGGTAAAGACAGTCCAAACAGTCAATGCAGTAGGGAAGAGGGTTGTCATCACGGCTGGCTCCGTGACTGGCGTGTGGCAGGTGCTTTGCCTCCGGCGACTCCCAGGCTCTTCTTTGGACGCCCCCTAGATCTTTTTGGCAGTGGGGGTCCTGCTGAATGGCCAGCGGCGTGAGGGCACTCGTCCCTCTCTGTTGGGGCAGGGGAGGTTGGTTCACTGTCATCCTGCGGCACAACAGGAGGGGACTGAGGTGGTGGTTGGGACAAAGGCCTGTCCCTCTGCAACGCCACTTGCTGGCCCATGAGGTCCACCATCTGTCCAAGGCGGTTGTCAATGGACCTCATCAGCAGGATGAGCTCCCTTAAAAGTTCATCCGACCGGCCACTTTGTCCCTGGACCTCTTGGTATGCCTCCACTACTCTAGTGAAGTGGTCCAGGGATGGTGTCTACTCCTCCCGAGGTCTGGTGGTGACTCTGGCCCTCCCACCTGCTCTGCTGCCACGGACCTCTTGCCTCGCCACTGTGTGTCCACGCACTCTCTCCCTGCCCTCCACAGTTGTTGCTGTGGGCTGGTCATCCCCTGGGACAGGGAGGGTGCTGCAGGTGGTACTGGTGGTACTAGTGGTAGTGTCAGTGGTAACGGTGGTGGCTGTGGTGGAGGCAGAGGCCGTGACAGCAGGGGTCTGCTGTGCTGTTGTTGCAGCAGATGTGGTGGTGGGGAGGATGGGGGCCTGGGACCTCTGGGTCTGTGGCACACCAGATGGGCCGGGCTGGAGCTCATAATCCAAACTGTCCTGGGTCTCCGCATCTGAGAGTCCATGTGCCGGGGGTGGAGACTGGCTCTGCTGGTCGTTGGTGTGGTCCTCAGCAGTGAGTTCTTCATCACCTGTGGAGTAGATGGGGAATGGTCAGTGTTGGGCACTGTGCAAGTATTGTCTCAGCTGGGTGTAGTGGACTGTCTGTACACTACACATATATGAAATCTGCAGTAGTACAATTCATGGCAACAGTGTGTGTAATTTCATATTGCAGATGAACATCATTTACTGATACATGTTGCATGTCAATGCATTGCATGCAATTGTTGCTGCGTTTCGGGATGCAGGTCTCCCACACACACATCTGGAAGAGTTGAGATAGCTACCTACCTGTTAAGTGAGGGTGAGGAGTGCAATGGCTGACACTTGCTCCTGGGTGGGGGAGGCCTCCATGCCGCAGGAGTGTGGGCCAGGGGGCATGCTGGTAGTAGTTATACAGGCCTCCCACCCCCAAACACCCTCCAAGTGAAGATGGCTACCTACCTGTAAGTTTGTTTGTTAACAGTGCAATGGCTGACACTTGCTCCTGGGTGGGGGAGGCCTACATGCTGCAGGAGTGTGGGCCAGGGGGCATGCTGGGAGTAGTTACACAGGCCTCCCACCCCAAATACCCTCCAAGTGAAGATGGCTACCTACCTGTAAGTTTGTTTGTTAACAGTGCAATGGCTGACACTTGCTCCTGGGTGGGGGAGGCCTCCATGCTGCAGGAGTGTGGGCCAGGGGGCATGCTGGGAGTAGTTATACAGGCCTCCCACCCCCAAACACCCTCCAGGTGAAGATGGCTACCTACCTGTACGTTTGTTTGTTAACAGTGCAGTGGCTGACACTTGCTCCTGAGTGGGGGAGGCCCCCATGCTGCAGGAGGGTGGGCCAGGGGGCATGCTGGGAGTAGTTATACAGGTCTCCCACCCCCAAACACCCTCCAAGTGAAGATGGCTACCTACCTGTAAGTTTGTTTGTTAACAGTGCAATGGCTGACACTTGCTCCTGGGTGGGGGAGGCCTACATGCTGCAGGAGTGTGGGCCAGGGGGCAAGCTGGGAGTAGTTATACAGGCCTCCCACCCCCAAACACCCTCCAAGTGAAGATGGCTACCTACCTGTAAGTTTGTTTGTTTACAGTGCAATGGCTGACACTTGCTCCTGGGTGGGGAAGCCTGTATCCTGCTGAGCAGCTGTGGGCCAGGGGGCATGGTGGGAATGGTAGTGCAGGCCTCCCTCCCTCCCCCATACAGGCCTCCTGAGCAAGAAGGCTAGCTACCTGTTGGGTGAGGTTGGACAGTGTAATGGTGTTAAGGTATTGCAAGGAAGTACTTGTCAGTGTGTTGTTTGGCATTTGTTTGTACTTACCAGCCTCCGCTCCCCCGGCTACTCCTGTGAGACTCTCAGGCAGCAGTATGGCAAGCACCTTCTCCTCCCATGGTGTGAATGTTTTCGGTGGGATGGGAGGGCCACTGCCAGTCACGTTCGCCAGCATCCAGTTCTTACTCCTCCTCTCCTTGACAGCCCTCTTGAGATCATGTCACCAATTCATGATCTCCTTCCTGGATCTTGGGGTGGTCCCTACTGCATTCATCCTTTGGACTATCCTTTCCCACATTTGTGTCCTCGTGGCTAATGGTGTCTGTTGGACCAGGCTACCAAACAGTTGTGGCTCTACTCTCACAATCTCATTGACCATAACTGTCAACTCACTGTCGGTGAATTTGGGGATTTTTTGAGTTGTCATTGTGTGTGGTGGTTGAGGTGTTTGTGGGTGCAGGAGTGTGGGTGCACGGGTATGGTGTTGAGGTGTGAGGTGTGTTGTGTGCTGGGGGATTATTTGTGCTGGTGTAAAGGTGGTGGTGATGGTGGTGGTGGTGGATGTGTGTGTGTGCTGTGCTCTTTTGCCTCTCCTGTTAGTTGTGGGGTATGGCCTTCTAATCTGGAGTGTTGCAAAGGATTGTGGTTAGTGAAGGGGGTGGCTTTATACTCAGCTGTGTGGGTGTGTCCAAGTGGCTTTTGGGTGTCTGGTGTGTTGTGGGATTTTTCCCGGGTATTTTTGTATATTTTTAAATTTTTTAGTTATATTTTTGTGTGTGTTATTTATTTTGAGGGCATGGCTGATTTTATTTGTGCACTGTTTGGCATCACTGCGGTGTTTTGGCATCGTCCGCCATGATTTTCATGTACCGTCCGCTGCGGTGTCTATGCTGCAGCTCTTACGCTATTTTTCCCATTCACTCCTGTGTGCGACCGCGGCGGTCGGTGACAGCGGTCCCGCCCGCGACACCCTCGGGGATATCCTAACTTCCCGTGCGGTGTGTCCGCTGTCCTTGCGGCGGGTTGTTGCATTTCCGCAGCTTTTCCGACTGCCGCGGTCGATTTTTGGCCATCTCCGCCTGCGTCGGACGGCTTTGCTTGGCCCGCTACCGCCGCGGTCGGTCTTTAGTGGCGGTTAATCCTAATGTGGCCGCCGGTGTATCCGCGGTGCAGGCGGGCGGTTGGTTTCCACCTCCATGGCGGTCGGGGTGGTTTTCCGCTTGCTATCCTAATGACCCCTAAGTATCTAGAAAAAAGCAAAAATAAGCCATTCCGTATTATCAGTTCTCAGTATCCTAATGGCTTCCCTTAAATGTGATATAGATAAAGTGTGGCATATTGGGACTGTTACTGTCCTCCAGTATGAGGAATACACAGGTAAAAAAAAGATAAAGTGTTCCTCTGTTTCAGCACTGGCCTCGTAAGCAGGGCATGATAATTGGGTGTGACAATTGTTCCATCTGCTACAGAATTTATTTACTGGCAGAATTTCATACCTGAAATCTAAGAAAAAAGTTCTGGCTTGCGGTGGTTTAATTCTGTCTAAAAAGTATTCAAACATCATAGTATCCTTAAAATCTAGAAACTTCACTGTTAGCACCTCAGTATAGTAGTTGTCCAGCCATCTTTCAGAGATATGATTCAAGAATATGCTCTTTAGACATTCCAGGGTATTCTTTGTGATTTGTTCAGGATTTATCCCAGAATTTGGTCATTCCTAACTTGGACAACCAGGTTTGGATGTACATGAGCCAAAGCCGGCGCCCCATTGTATCTAACAATTTTACGTCCCTAAACAATTGCCTCAAGGATAATGGAGAATTGTTGGTCCAGACCCTGAGCCAGGAGGCCAATATTTTAAAAGCCGCCACGTGTACTATATTGTTAAGGCCAAGATCAAGGCGCATTGGGATATAAGGGGCGTTCAGAGGTAACATAAGTGCAGCTCTTATAAAGTTAATTTCTACTCTATCAAGTCCACCTATGTGGTTCAGTCTCCAGATTTCTGCTCAGTATAGCAGTGTGCCCAGCACTCTTGCTTGATAAATATCTATAGACAGTATAATTGGCCTGTACTTGATTTTTTTTGGGCCTTTTTTCTATAGTTGAACCTATGTGTTGAAGAGCCAACTGACTCTTGGTTACCAGTGGAACCCAAGTAAGCATGTTTGCACTTCTCACCCCTGAATAGTAAGAGTTGCTCACTAGTTCCAGGTAAGCTGCCTGTGGCCTCTTGATGTCTTATGTGGGTAAAAGGTCATACTTTTTTTAGACACATTGATTTCCAGAGCATATCTTTTGCACGCCAATACATATTGATCAAGTGCATTTTGCAGCCCCATAAGTGTCTTTCATAGCGGTAATGTGTCATCTATGAAAAGCTGAGCAGGCACACTAGTGTCTGCCAATTTCAGTGCATCACCATTACAATCATATAATGTCTCGAGGAGCACATTAATGTATAGTGTAAATAGAGTCGAGGCCAATACACATCCTTGTCAGACTCCTCTATTTACACTAATACACTCAGTTATCTCACCATTCCTTCCTCATCTCACTTGGCCATAATTATCACTATGCAGCTGCGTTATAATATATAGAAGGTTAGTCTGCATCCCAATGTTTTCAAATGCTGCCCATAGCTTCTCTCTGGAAATAAGATCAAAGGCTGCGCGGAGATCCACAAATACCATGTATATGTGCTCTTTCTTTAAGACCACAAATTTCCAAAATATTAATAGAAATCTGAATACTTGGTCAATAGTGCTTAGTGCTTTTATTGGACCTAAAGAGGGCCTGCTCCTCTTCCATCTGTGATTGAACCCTCATCAACAGCTGTCTGCAGAATATTTTTTGAGAGGAATCCACCAAGCTAATTGGCCTAAAAGTTGCTGGGTCCCTCTTGTCTCCCTTTTTATGGATTGGTACCAATTTTGCACCCTTCCAAGTATCTAGGATATCTGCCCTTTTTGCAATGGTGTTGAAAAATTGGTTTAAAATATATATCCAGATACTTGATTCGGAAGAAAAGAGGCCTCCTGGTACTTTATCTAAGGCTGGGGCTTTGCTTATTTTAAGCTATCACGTGCCTCATCTAACGTGGAGGTAATCATGCTACCACACCCTTTGTTCCTATTTCTGCCAGTAATCATCAGGTCATCCAATCCTCTACACTCCATTGTTTCACCCTGACCTGAATATAGAGTGTTAAAGTGATTTACCCATGTTTGAGGTTGAATATGGAAATCTTCCTCCTTGACCAGGTGTGGAGTCCCTTTACTTATAAAATGCCAGAATAACCGCAGTCCTTCATTAGTGTTACCTTAGCCAGATCCTGCCACAGCTTCTCTTCCCAGTTCTTTTTAGCTTTCAATTGAGTTCGGGTTGTATTTTTTCCTTCCCTCAACTATGTCGTCCCTGCTGCCCCCCTTAATGGCAACCATCAGCCTTTGCTTAGCCTCCTTACATTGATGGTCACCATAGAATAAACTGCCTTCTCCTTTCCCTCTTCAAGGAAAAATGTTTTGTTTGTTCCTGTTAGTTTAGAAAGATTCATGCAACAGTTGGAGCATCTTGCACCAGCTTATTAATATCAAATAATGCATGCATTACAATGGTGTATTTATGAGATAAAGTATCCTCATTACTTTAAATAGCAGGCCATTTTATCCTTCTCTTGCAATAATGAGCAAAACTGGCAATCCAGTCTGTTTCAGGGAATTACAAAAAGAAAAGATAGGCATTCGTGCCATATCCAGTGCCGAAGCATTGTGATCAATGTTGCGACATTTAATAACTGCCATATCAATAAGATATAGCCAAAGAAATACATCTAAAAGTATATAATCAATCCTAGTCCTGCTTAAAGTCCTTTTAAACGTGTGACTAGGTCCTTTATCAGATAGTGTGCGTCCATTACATGCTCTAAAGCTATACTTTAGTGTTATTGAAGCAACGTGCGGGGTTACTTTTGAATTTTGACTGTTCGTGTAATACTCAGACTGGGAATATCCCATTCTTCATCTTCTTCCTCAATCAAATTTTTCATCACATCCAGGGGTTAAAATGTTAAGTTTAAATCACCTGCAAGAATAAGGTGACTTATGGTGTTAGCCTGTTCCAGCTACTTATATAAAGTAAGCAAAGTGGATGAGTCCTGCTTTTTATCGCTGAAAACCTGTTATAAATATTGAACAACCAAAGAGAGTTGTCTCCACTGAGTGATGAAATATTTAACCCTAGTACGTCAGTAGTTTTAATATTAAGGTTTGTGACATTACTTTTCAGGGTTGTCTCAATTCAAATGGTTAGCTCACCTGATGGACGTCCCACTGCTGAAGGGGAAGCTTCTATACTTTAATTCAAGAAGCCCACTATGTGGACCAGCAATAGGACCCATGTCTCCTGAGAAAGACAGATGGGAAAGCGATCTGTGAAATCCTCCTTTCCACATGGTTCAATTTGGACCTCAATCCCGACACATTCCAGGAGAGTATTTTCATCTTAGTGGGTGTCTCTGCAAAAATTGATACTTGTGCTAGTAAAGATTGGTATGCTGTTCAAAAGGCCAGTGGGTCAATCGGATTGAAAACAATGGGTGTGACTCACTTAGGTTTTCCAGATGTAGACTTGCAAAATGCACGGCAGATTCACGAATTCTGAAACACATGTACATTTGAAGAGATGAGAGAGAGACAGCTGGACAGAAATAAACATTGGTTTATTTATCAGTATTGTTAAAATGGCCCACTGGTGAGAAACACATAGGCATCCACTATCAGCTCTGCTCCATCTGCCCCCAAACATTCTACATACTTTTAACTAAACTACACCATCATTCCACAAGCTATATCGTAACATGAAATAGACAAAATACTACTACATTAATCAACATAATACATGCCCCCCTTTTTTTAAGAAACCCAAAACTAAAAGAAGAAAAAGGGGAACAAGAAAATAAGGTAAAAAGCAAAAGTATAAATGCTCACTAAATAAATTATTCTAACACATAATACTCTAATCTAATTTCTTGGGCATTTTGACAACTCTTTTAATCTATCACAACAAAATACTCCAAACATTACTAGGCCTGAGAATAGTTTCTAGGTAGTATAACACACGAGGAATTTAGGCTATAACACAAAGCGTCTCTGGTATAATATCCAGAGGACCGGGGGGTTTTAAGAGGAAAAATGAAGTATATCCTCCTTACAATTATTTTATCACAACAAAATACTCCAAAAATTACTAGGCCTGAGAATAGTTTCTAGGTAGGTAGGAAAGGTCCTCACACAGATCAGAAGGACAATCAGAAAAATCCCTAGGATCATCCGCATTTTCCTGAAAGAGATCCTCACAGAGATCAGAGGAACACTCCACCCCTCCAGTATCCCTCTGAGAAGAACTCTTGTTTTAAGGTCCTTCTTTTATACTGAAGAAGGAATCTTCCTCACTTGAGACATTAAACATTTGCCCCTGTCCTGGTTTTAAAACCACAATGGAACTTTTATTCCACCAACCTTTCTCTCGTAATAACACTGAACTTTTAGTTGCTCTTTCTACCAGAACAGGACCAGATAATTTAGATATTCGCTTCCGATGCAAACCTGATTTAACAGTACGTGGAGAAGTGTGGCTCACTGGTTAGAGGAGGCAGACCTGAAAGCAGAGGTCAGCCCGGGACCAGGGTTCAATTCCCGGCTCGGCGGGGTCTTTGGTCCTAAAATGTCCATGGACTCGACAATTCTCGCTCCGGTGCCTACTCGATTCACGGGTTCACACTCTGCGACTCTGGGCAATAGCTTGCTTAATCTCCACAACGGCCCCTCGCGGCGGGATGCCTGGCTTTCACCTTGCGGATACCCTGCCGGGGTTATCTCACAGGGGAATACCAGGACGGGTTCCCTAAGCAAGCGCTTAGAAACCGCTTGGTGATTTGCGCTATATAAATTCCTGTACATTTACATTTACATTTACATTTACGCACCCAATCTCCCACACTGATATTCTTGTGTTTGACCCTATGCACTTCATCATGATACTCCTTGCTTACTGCATGTACTTTAGTAAACTTTCCTCTAGCTTACTCCACAACTTCTTCCATCTTTTGATGTCTTCCTGTATCTCCAAAATTAGGAGTCAAAAACGTTTCCTTCCCCTCATCAAAAAATACGGAGTCGCTCATGTTGCAGAATGTGGCGTGTTATGATACTACCAAAATTTTTCCCTCAAAAAATCTAAAACATTCTTGTTACTGAGCAAAGCAATCTGAATGCCTTCCTTTATAAATCTATTTGCCCTTTCCACGTGACCATTTGCACTAGGGCAATACAAAGGGCCTCTCTCTGTACTAATACCACATTTTGTAAGAAAAAGTACAATTTTAGCTGAAACAAATTGTACTCCATTGTCTGGCATGAGCACTTTAGGAAAACCCGCAATCCGAAAAATCCTTTCCAAAAGCTTAATCACCTCATCAGTGGTGGGATTTTCTACAAATGAGTGATATATCCATTTAGAAAAACAATTAATAAGAACAATTACAAATCTACTACGCTTCCTAAGAATATCATAGGGACCTGAAAACCCTTTTCCTACAGACCCAAAGGACACTTCTGAGGATTGACTGGCTCACATATCCTAAAAAGATCTCCTCCCCTTTCTGTGATGATCCTGTTAGAGCTAATGCGGCTTTTAATGAATGGCTAGAGACCTCATTGGATCTTATCCTCCCTATGACAGAAGTACGGCATCGTATCGGTCCAAATAAAATGCCCTGGTACTCTACGGACCTGAAGAATCTCAAGCGAGGTTGTAAGAGGGCCGAAAGGAAATGGAGAAAGAATTTCTCCTCTGAGACTAAGAATGATTATAGATGTGTACTTAGGGAATATAAGAACCAACTAAAGATCGCACAATCTATTTACTGCCAAGTGAAAATCTCTGCTGCCGCTAATTCCCCTAGGGAAATTTTCAAAATCTTTAAATCTCTGGTCACCCCTCCTGGTCCCTCTAAGGAAGCATCTGACCCTCAGAAACGCTGCGAAGAACTGGCCCACTTCTTTGCCATGAAGGTTGCTAATATTTATTCCACCTTTCAACCTTCTGCTACCATCGATACCACATTTCCTCTGGTGGTGCCTGTACCTCTCACAGTACTCGAGTCTTTTCCTCTGCTTGATTTGCCCTCAGTGGAAAGACTACTGGGGAATCTTAAATCTGGTTCCCCCTTAGACATCGTTCCTCCCTCTGTTCTTAAACAGGTTGTGGCGACTGTTGCCCCAATTATTAAGGACGTTATCATTTCCTCCTTGGTGGCAGGTGTGGTGTCACCTCTATGGAAGCAGGCTAGAGTCAAGGCTCTATTAAAAAAAACTAGCCTTGAACCGGAAGATTGGTCCAACTATCGTCCCATCTCTCTGTTGCCGGGGCTAAGTAAAATTGCGGAGAAACATGCCAACCTGGTACTATCATCGTTCATTGAGAACGAGGGAGCCCTCCACCCTACCCAAACGGGGTTTAGAACTAAGCAGGGAACAGAGACTGCTCTGCTCGTGGTGGTGGATGAGATTAGGAAAATTGTTGATGCAGGAGGCTGCACCGCGGTGGTCTTGTTGGACCTCAGCGCAGCCTTCGACATGGAAAACCATCCACTCCTGATTCAACGACAACGGGAGGTTGGCATCACAGGGGTGGCTCTTCTCAGTCTTTGAGGATGAAGCAGCTTCCAAACAACTTCCACTGCATTACGGCGTTCCCCAGGGATCATCACTGAGCCCGACCATGTTTAATATCTAAATGAGTCCTTTGGCTGATGTGGTTCTTCACTGGGGAATTCAGTTGGTCACCTACGCCGATGATACGCAGTTGGTTGTCTCCCTTGCTAGGGCGGATGCTGTGGATTCCGGGACAAGCTATCTGTCCCCTTGTCTCACCAAGGTTCTTGAATGGATGGATGCCTCTTTTTTAAAGCTTAACGGCTTTAAAACCGAGATCATGCTCTTGGGATATAAGGCCCCTATTAATCTTGATCCGTGGTGGCCAAGCTGTCTGGGTCCCTCCCCTGCTCTGAAGAACCAAATTAAGAGTTTGGGGGTTTGGCTTGATCCTTCCTTGGGCTTTCAAGTTCAGGCTCGTAAGGTGGCTTCGACATGTTATGGCCTTCTTAGGCTTTTAAGGAAGGTTCTGCCCCTCCTTCCGTTCGAGGCTAGACGGGTCCTTGTCCAGTCCCTGATCCTTTCTCGACTGGACTACGCGAATGCGATCTATCTGGGTGCACACTTGGGTGCTATCAAGATACTTCAGTCCGTCCAGAACTGCGCAGCCCGTCTGCTTCTGGAAGTACCGAGGCACTGCTCTGCGAAGGCCGCCGTTCGATCTCTCCATTGGCTGCCGGTGCAGGAAAGGGTCCAGTTTAAAGCCATGTGTTTGGCCCATAAGTCAATCACCAATAACGGCCCGGTTATCCTGCGCCCTTTGTTCTCTCATTATCAATCCTCCAGAGTTCTAAGATCAAACCATCTAAATTTATTGACAGTCCCTAGGGCCAAGCGCTCACGGATGGGCGGCCGACGGTTTGCAGGTCACGCAGCCAAATGTTGGAATCATCTTCCTGAGGACATTCGGCTTGAACCCAACCATATGGCGTTTAGAAAACGGCTGAAGACTCTCCTGTTCTGCTAAGTGGTGATGTTCTGCCTTGGATCTAAAGCGCTGGGATGCCTCCGGGTAGCTAGCGCTCTGCAAATCTATAATCATTCATTCATTCATTCATGTCACCTTCCAATGTTTCTTAATCAACAAAAGAGAGCCTACTATTGTGAATTTCTGAAAGACATGATGCCTAAGTGACGAAACACACAGTGACTGGACTAAATTAGATATGTGGTCAAAAAACTAGAGGAAAAGAAACAGGGAGAAAAAACTATTTTCTAAAAGAACCCTCACTCACCCTAGTGGTGACATGCTTCATCATGGGGTTCGTCACAGGAGGGACCGAATATCCCCCTGTGTGCTACAACGCCTGCAATTGCAGCGGAGCAGGTATTACAATTATGTGATGTGTGAGATCAGTGAAAAATGAATAGTGACTTAAAAGATCCCAACTGGACCCCAACAACTTTATTAAAGGGCCAATTGTTCACATTAAAACAGTGAGATCACTACAAGGTTTAGATTTGAACCCTAGTGACCTAGTGTGGGTGGTCAACATGTTTCTGCTGTATTTTTGCTTTCTCAGCTCAGCTTTCTTCAGGACCAAATTAACAATCGAAAAAAACGTCCTCCGGGGGTCCACACACGCTAAGGAGTGTCCACACCGTTAGGACAGTAGAGGAAAAGACCAAAATGTAATACTCTCCTCAGTTAACTCACGGTTTTACCCGCAGTCAATGTTCCTGCGATTTGCCTGGATACCATCTGTAACATAAAAACACATACATTTTGGATGCATCTATGTCAGTTTATTGACGTATCTATACCAGTTTATTGATCTGCTATACCAAAGGTTTTTGGACTGCGATTTTATGACTCATATTTGGTCTTTTAGTAAAGTGTAAGCTATACTAAAGCTGAATAACTGCCTATTTTGTAAAGGCATGTAGATCAATGGAGTTTTGTTTCACGTTTAAAAACACCGGATAGTCAGCCCATAAAATTCCAGTCCCAAAAACCCCCTCTCAGAGGCCACCAAGACCGCAAAAACAGACAAGTCAAAGTAGGAAATTCGGTCAATTGTAAAGCACTCACTCTGTCTGAAGAGTTGGCATGCCACATGGACGCTCAGTGTGGCATTCTCGTCACGTCACGTTGAGGAGAGTATTACATTTTGGTCTTTTCCTCTACTGTCCTAATGGTGTGGACACTCCTTAGCGTGTGTGGACCCCCCGGAGGACGTTTTTTTCGATTGTTAATTTGGTCCTGAAGAAAGATGAGCTGAGAAAGCAAAAATACATCAGAAACATGTTGACCACCCACACTAGGTCACTAGGGTTCTAATCTAAACCTTGTAGTGATCTCACTATTTTAATGTGAACAATTGGCCCTTTAATAAAGTTGTTGGGGTCCAGTTGGGATCTTTTAAGTCACTATTCATTTTTCACTGATCTCACACATCACATAATTGTAATACCTGCTCCGCTGCAATTGCAGGCGTTGTAGCACACAGGGGGATATTCGGTCCCTCCTGTGACGAACCCCATGATGAAGCATGTCACCACTAGGGTGAGTGAGGGTTCTTTTAGAAAATAGTTTTTTTCTCCCTGTTTCTTTTCCTCTAGTTTTTTGACCACATATCTAATTTAGTCCAGTCACTGTGTGTTTCGTCACTTAGGCATCATGTCTTTCAGAAATTCACAAGAGTAGGCTCTCTTTTGTTGATTAAGAATTGTGATTAAGGGGTAGGAGAGTAGCCCGTTATACCCTTCCTCTCTGGTTGTATATACACCTTCCAATGTTTATCTGAACTCACATAAACACTACATGCATCAATAAATCTTTCAACACAAGCATCCATCCCTGCCCACCAATAATGCTGCCTAAGAAGTTTCTTAGTGCCAGTTACACCAGAATGTCCCATGTGAGCTAACTCAATGAGTTTCCTTCAAAGTCCAACTGGTGAAACAAACAAATCATGCCTTAAAAGAATATCATTCTCTAAACTCAATTCACTGGAAACCTGGGCTAAACTTTGGAATACAGTGACAACAATAATTCTAGGTGGCTAACCATGAACAACACAATGTTGAACTTTTTCCCAACTGTTCATCTTCTTTAGAACTTTCCAGCCACTCAGTCTCTAAAATGTCTCCTTCATATCTATTCATCACATCCACCACAGCCACTACACATTCTTGTTGACAGACAATCAGCAACAATGTTCCTACCATCAGAAATATGCTGAATAACAAAATTAAACTCTTGCAAGCTTGCAATAAGCCTAATAAGTCTTGAAGATGCTTTATCCTGAATTAACTCCATCCATCAAATAAACCAATGGTTTGCGATCAGTGACCAAAATAAAAGACTTTACCACAAAACAATTTTAAACTTCCCCACTGCCCGCATACAGGCTAAATCCTCTTTCTCAATAGTACTATAGTGCTGCTCCGCACCCCTGACTGCTCTAGAAATGAAAGAAATGACACTTACTTGCCATATACCAACTGACTGAACCCAGCGCCTAAACCTATGGAACTAGCATCCACCGTAACATATGATTTCCCACTAGGATCAAAGGTGTTCAGAGCAGGAGCATGTGCAATCAACCCTTTTACTCGCTCAAAAGCTTCATCATGCTACTTATTCCATTCAAAAGGAACACCCTTTCTCAGAAGACTTCTCAACGGTTCAATCCTTACCGCATATCCATGTAAAAACCTGGCATAGCATTACCAAATCCTAAAAAGGATCTCAAAGAATCTTTGTTGTGTGGTTTGATTGCATTACTAAGAGTTTCAACCAGTTCTATTTTTTGGAGCAATACCCTCACTAGAAATCCTGTGACCTAATTAGTCACACTTTCTCACAAACAATTTGCATTTGTCTTTAATTACAGTCATGCCCCTGTGCTCTAATGTTCCTAGAACCTTGCCTAATAGATCATCATGTTCTTCAATAGTTTTGGCAAAAACTAATATATCATCCTAGAATGCTTGCACTCCCCTCAATCCCATAAATAACACATCAATACGTTTCTGGAATACACTAGCTGCAGATGCTAAACCAAACGGCCTCCTCAAAAATCTATACACAACAAATGGTGTAACAAATGCAGTTAGATCTTGTGACAAATCATCCAATGTAACCTGCTTATATGCTGACTTGAGGTCAATAGCAGAAACGTATTTGGCATCATTAACAGCTGCCAATAACTCTTGGATACATGGTAGTGGGTGACCGTCAACCACAATGTTTTTATTTAATGGCTTTAAGTCAATACAGAGCCGCAAATCGCCTTTTTTTTTTAAAGTTCTAACAAAAAACGGAAATCTACTCAGATCTATCAGTCATTTCCACAATTCCCTCAGCACACAACACATCCAGATGATCCTTCAGGTTTTGCCGCTTAAAGGTACCATACTAGCCTTCTTGTGTTGAACAGGTACTGCACACTTTTGAAGTTTAACATTGTGAGTAAGACTTTTCACTTGAAGTACGTTATCCAAAAATACTGTCTCATGTTTAGAATGATCTGGTGGAAATTAGATCCTTGAACACCAATAGTACTCAAGGTCAACTTCCTCAAGACAATTGGTGTATCAGTTCCTATACATAACATCACCCCTAGTTTTCCCAAATCAAACCACCCCACAATGTCCTTGCCATTGACTGCAACATATATTTTCATAAAAAGTGTATACCTCTGAAACTCATTTATCTTCAAAGAAGCCTCACATGGTGATATCAATATTTCCAAAAGCTTTTGGATTAACATTGTTTCTTTCTAACTTGATTCCTTGACACTTTTTGTTAAAAGTGATCTCCGATACAATGGTGATTGGTGTGCCTAAATCAGCCATTACTTCCAATTTGACTGCTCCAATATGTACACTTCCCAAAGGTGCTTTGAAACCATTACCCACCATGTTTACGTCACACAAAACCTGAGGATCATACAAAGTGAGTATCACATGTTCCTATCTATCCTTGACCCCAGTAACAGTACTGACACTCCCAGGCATACCTGACTTCCCACCTCTGCATACGCTTTGAAAGTGTCCAAATGTGTTGCATTTATTACATCTCCTTTTAATCGCAGGACAATCACGATTGTTACCAAGATGCATTTTCGACCGACACCTATAACAATAGAATTTACTCCTCTAATTCTCACCTTTCCCATCCCCTGGTTTAAACACTCTCTTATCCACTTGTACAACACACAGGTGCACTAGCAGTACCTGCCAAAGTGGCAGTTATTTAATTTTTTTAAAACAATTTTTATTTTCATTTCATCAACGTACAAATACGAAACAATCAAGTACAGTCTCTTTCAATTACATTAATCGATTAATTATGATCCGGCACTTTTAACGCATCAAGGTTCAAGAACATCACATTTACTTTAACTATCCCACTAAACATTTACACCCGCCTCCCCCATCCATCGCATTATGTCGGATTCCCAGTTGCTACATCAGGGACCGCCCCCTTTCACGGGCTGATTTCAGGTGTCAGCTCTGTGCATGGTGGCTCACATATGTTTCCTCGGGATTCGTTCCACTTCCCCCATATTCGTATCCACTTTTTGGGGCAACCCCTATGCGTGTAGACCGCTTTCTCCGCTACCATGGCGATGTCCATACCATTTTCCCATTGTGATTGTGTGGGTGTCACCCTGGAGCCCCAGTTCCGCGCTATATTCCATTTTACAATGGCCATTCTCACTGTAGCCCACGCTTTCTGCGCCACATTGAGGTCTGTTGGCTGCCATATTTTTAGTATACAACATCTAGGGTCTGTCAGGACTTCTACCCCGCTCACCTCCGAGATTTGTTCTAACATTTGTTCCCAATATGATCGTATTTTGGGCAATCCCATATGGTATGATAATATGTGCCGGTTTGTCCCGAAGTGGCAGTTATTGCTTTGGACGATAGAATAGATTTTTCAAAGCCTTTGGCAATGCCCAGAACCTCATCAAGAGTGGGATTACGAGATGCTAATAATCTCTCCTGAATCTTTTTCGATTCGCTATTTAACACAAATTAATCCCTGATATAGTTGTCCCTGGTAGCCCCAAATTCGCAATTTGCAACAAGCACTTTCAGAGCCATAACAAACTCTTCCACGGATTATTTTCCAAATTGCTTCCTTTTAAAACAAACATGTCTTTCAATCATGACATTAGATGCACCTACAAAATATTTCTCAAATATCGCTACCGCTTCTTTGAACACAGTCCATCCCTGACCTTGACCTTCAGCTGGTATTATTGGCGTCAAATTCTAAAAAATCTCAATGGGAGCATTGCCTAGAAAAACAAAAATAGGGCTAATTTTCTCTCCGGTTTAAAACTTATACCATCAATAGCAACAATGTAATTTTCAAATGTTTTAAACCATTTCTTCCAAGCCAAAACAGGTTTTCCAAGTACTGGTAGAAATAAAGATGGTTGATTGTACATTTGAGTATTGGCCATATTAAGCACACCACCAAGTTCCCAAAAAACAAGTGTGTGACATATAAGAATATTAGCCAAAAGTACTGATATAATATTGCATCAAAGAGAACGTACCTTGTTTTGATGTTATCCCAATGTGTGCGTGTCACAGAAATAATTTATTGACACACCGTATGCACACAAGAAGCATACAGTAAGACTTACACCAAGCAAGAATAAAAGGTGTGCGAATCACCGACTCACCGAGGAAAGGTGTGCGAATTACAAACACGGGGTTCCAGTAAATGAGCGATACTTAACGCACCCCTTGTGTTTTACCCTGCATGATTTTTACCATGTAAAACTTGTCTGACACTGTCCAGGAAAAAAAACACACCATATTCCGCGTTTCGGACATCAGACAGGAGAAAATTGTACCACGGTAAACTATTATCCTGAGGTGCAGAAGTCAGAATAAAACAGTACTACCCCAGGTGGTAAATGAATCATCCAGCGGTATTTACTAAGTGCAGAATTAAGACAACGAATACTGGTCCATTGACAATAAGGCCCATAGTCTATTCTTTCTCAGTAAGCACAAACATTTGGCAGTACATGTTCCACACTTAATTTCACACCTGAATAGTTGAACAAGTGTTAAGAAAGAGCACTGCATTTCGTACAATTCAAAGGGTGAACGAAGGAAGGGAAGATTTGTAACGTTGTTTTAAGAAAACAAAAATGTAAAATTTCAAGGGTACTGTACTCAGGGTGAAAAAGATACAAGGTGCAGCCAAAAATACGAGCTTATGTCAGCATTATTTGAAACTTAAAGGACTTGCGCACACTGACTGACACACAAATAATGCAGCTGTATCTTGGAAATGGCTGTGACTTAGCCAAACACTCGTTAATTACAACGATGTATAATGCTAAACTGTGTATGTCATGATCTAGAAGTAGCATTAAAAAGTACCAATTGCACATTGTATGGTACAGTTGATAATGTTATTCGCTACCTACACACAGGAGACCCAGGTCTGTAAAATCAGGATCTGTGATGTGGCTTGCAGAAGAAATTTAGGATTGTGGAAAATCTGACAGTCCCATTGATATTCTGGAGAGGTAATTCAAGGTCTAGGGTTCGTAACATGGCTCTTCAACACTGCCGCGCTCTTAGAAATTTGAGAGCAGTCCGAGAGATTTTCAGTAATTTTAACGTCAAATTTGATATATATGCTATTTTATCTTTAGAGAAAATAAATTCTGGAGTAAGTGTGAAAGTTGGTTAGCGGCATTTAACAGGTGGACATAATCACTGGGCAAGGTTTATCAGGACCAAATTTACTTGTGAAAATGCACGTTTCCACAAAATTGTCTCAGGTCGATTGCCTGCAATGTGGACAATGCATACGTTTAGCGCAGTAGCAATGTACCCGACAATTCACAGGTGCTGTAGATTAACTGGCATAGCGAAGGTGACATTTGTGAATCGCAAAAATACATAAACGTACGTAGGTGGAAACTTACTAGTGTTGATTTCCGGGTGTTTATAGTCAACTGGTCGGTGCAGGATCCTTTTTGACCCCTAAAAAACTTTATCTGAGCTTTTTCCAAAACTACATTTTAAGTTTTACTGAAAGTATATTTTAAGTTATAGTCAATCTAGCCTTGTCATTAATATCAGATTTAACTAACAAGTTGCTATAAAATAAATGAAAACCCATACATTTGTGGTAAAACACCATTTGCTAGAAATATTTTTTACTAAAGAACAACAGGGAGAACATAGATGTACATGGTAGTATATTACAGGAGTATAAATTAACCATCACCCTAGGCCCCACCACAAAACCGTCAGGAAAATCAGTATTATATATGACTTATTTTGATTGTGTAAGCGTGACATCAAAGTCTATGTGCTCTTCATAGTGTTATTGTTTGACAAGTCTTAGATCAAATGGATATTGTTAAGAGATTTCTGCGACTGAAATTAGTTCGTACATTTGTAGATCTCAAACCTGTGGAAAAGTAAATTTTGCCATGTTCTGTGTCCCTACGTGTTCCCCATCTTATGTTATGTGTGCATGATTAATATGCATATGTGTTCCCCATGTTTGATTAAAGATGCAATTATAGTTGTGTCCATCTTTAGTATGCCAGTTTCCAGTTCTCGTGAATACTACGAATGTTAGGCCTATGTAAAGTTACGTTGCCACGTTTCTCAGTGTGCACGTTATTTCATTGTAAAGTCCCCGTTTCTAGGCCTCAAAAGGGCCTGGACACCAGATTCAGCTCCTGTCTCCTGAGCCCTCGCTGAGGAGCGATACAGCCCCCACCTGTGTTCCTGACCCTTCACTTACTTCCTGCCTCACAGTGCCCGGTTCAGCCTGGCTCTGCCTACGAGTCTGCCAAGAGTATGTTATGATTCTAGTTATCAGTCCAGCCCTCCTTCTCTGCATTCCTAAGCTACTGAATCGCATCAATAGTTTCCGTCACAGTCTAGCTTTTACGTCTCCATGTAATAGAAATACTGTATTAATGGTCATTTAATATTCTTCAACACGCACTACATGTAGAATAATGCATGCACCAGTCTTAGAGTCTGTTAGCCTTTACCCCGATAACTTTTAGTTTATATCAACATGTTCTCTAAACATCCGATACTAGATATTGTTTAGGCACATGTCGCCCTGACTCTCCAGACTTCAGTCTCTGCTCCTAGCGTAGAAGTCATAGCCCCCAGCTTCTCCTAGTAACACGTCATTGTCAGTTTGCGCGCACCATTAGGTTAGAGGTCCCGGCTCCTTAGGTAGCCCCCTCCATGTTTCCGCCCCATTTATGACATATTCTGTTACGTTTACATCACATGTCTATGTATACGCCTCTTGTTACACCTACTTTCACCCTTATCTTTCGCGACTGCTATTGACCACACCCACTGCTCCGCCTATTGTATGTATTGCAATTGCAACTGTTTTAGTATATATGCTTGTGTATTGTTATTAAAGTTAGCGCGCTCATTCCAGATCCTGCCCCCAGGCAGCTGCCATCCTATTCCTGTGCAGGTTGTCCCGTTCCTGTCCTTTATGCTGTATTAAACCTGCAAACTCCTACTACCTCGAATCTTGACTCTTATTTATTGAGCTATCTTTTATTGCTATGTCCAGTCAAACCTAGATCCGGTATTATTTATTTATATACCACATAATGGCGCCCGAACAGGGACTTGCCCTTTCCCCACGCGCCGGTGAAGCCACGTATGCCCCCTGATCCTCTGCAGCCGTGACGGAACCATACCGTGCACGTGCAGATATTTCTGCTTCAAGTATCCCTCAGGCCCACGGAGGAGACGGAGGTTGCGGTCCAGCATCCAGACGAGGCGGTGGAGGAACGCGGCGAGTCCCGACCAGAGCCCAAGCCGAGAGTCCAAGGTCCGAGGTATCCGGAGGCCCACCCGTAACAGAAGTCCGAAGTTCGTCCGTCCGGCGTCGAAGCAGTCCAGTCCAGTCCGAGGCCTTCCGTTCTTGCTGCCCGGTGAGTACCGTTGCTGGGGAGTATCTAGACAGGGTCAATCTAATTGTCTCTGGTCCGTGGGGTTTGGTGGTACACAGATCCCAAAACGAAGTGTCCACTCCGGTGGATGCGGGTCCTGACGTGTCTCTTTATGAGACCGGTAAGTTTCGTACTGTTTCAGCAGTGCATCTAGTTTCTGTTCTAGTCAGTTCTGTTCTCGAGAAGATTCATGTATTCTGTTTTCCGTATTCCAGGTAGTATTCTGTCCGAACTGTTTTTTTAAATGTTCTTCATGTATTTTAATGTCGTGGTATGAAAGTGGTGTAATTATCGTGTTCATTGTGTATTGTATTGTGTCTAGATTACAGTTCAGTCATGCCGTTATTTTCCAGACTACATCAGTTAAGAACTAGAAAAGGTCTGTTAGAAGAAGCAGTTCCTGTCCCGCCTAGGGACAGTCCAGGTCATTTTATGTATCAGAAGCATGGCATAAGTGCCATATTATATCTAGATTTATGGGTAGAGTATACCAAACAGTTAGAAGAAAAGTATAGATGGCCCGTATCAGGTACGTGGGATGCCGAGTGCATCATGCGAGTAGAAGAAGCATTATGGAAAAAGAAAGCCAGACAGTCACAGAAAGATGCCATCGAGTTATGGCGCAAAGAATCTCATAAAAGAACCGAGAAAGAAATCAGAAAGTCAGAATTAAGTAGAGAATCCATAGAAAGAGCCCACGAAAGGGAATTAATCGAGATAGGTGAACGAGTCAAAACCGAACAGTCAGATAGACAGAGGCATGCCCTTATTAAGGGTATGTATCCTCTTCTTGCCGAGGGCTTGCCAAAAGCGACCCCGGAGGCATCCAGTAATTTTCCGTCACCATTAGTTCCGACCAAGCTACGTCACAAACCGACCGCAGCTGATATTTTCATCTCGTCCTACTTGGACGACACAGTCCCAGAATATACAAATCCTGTTCCGCCAGTCCCTGTAAATCATGCCATTCCTGCTCCTCCAGACACCGGAGTACCTGCTACGGTACCCCCGGTCCAGCCTACATTACAATTTCCCGCCGCGCCAGTACGAAGAGTATCAGTCGATGATACCAGTTTAGGGGCCGCAGGAGGAGGTCCTCCTGGTACCCCGCCACCACACCAACGTTTAACGTTAGTCGAGTTACATGAATGTGCGTTACAGCGTACGCCCAAATATAAGTCCGTTGCAGATATCCGACGAGCTCTTACTGAATGCTGCTATGATCCAGTCGCAGGTGATGATAGTACGGTTATATATTCCATACGTGTAAGACGGGTGACCGGGTATTTGGACACCCTACCAGATATGAAAGAAGATCTAGACAGAATATATCGTTTCATCCGTACAGGGGATGATCCAGAAAGTATTGGCGAAGCCATGTCTCAAAGGAAAGCTGAGATCCAGCTCATGATATTAAAGTTTCTGATTAATTGTTTAATAAGAGAACAAGATTATCCGACCAAAGATCCGAGCGAAATGAGAATCCTGACAAGGTGGAGTGATAATATAGCCGAGGGTAAACACAGAACTATCAGTAGTATAGAGAGTATGTACAAGAAAATTCGTAAGGAAATAATAAGGTTACACGAACAACGTAAAGCAGCACAAGTAAGCGAGAAAGAGAATGACTCTCCTACAGAAGAGGTAGAGGACGAGAATCCCGCCAGAATAGCGTATGTAGGAAAATCTAGATTTCCAGACCGCCACTTACGCCTAGAACACAAGTCAGTTTTTCATCATCCAGCACCAGAACAAGGTTCTCTAGAACAAGTATTTCAAGCTACCGATCATATTCTGAAATCACGAATCGGTTATAGTGAGTTAAGTACTATGCATGAACAAGAACTAGTCCGATCAGCAGTCCGATGGATTACTGATTCTACCACTTTTCCAGACAAAATAGTGGCACAAATGTTTCTGAAACTGCCCCCAGCTGAGCAACGACTGGTGGGTATGTATATGATCCAGCACCTCATCACATTGTATGAGGGTCAACATTCCGATCCAGGTCCGTTACATGATGTCCTGAACGAGTTACTCCAGTATAAATGGAAAGGTTTAGGTACCGATTTAATTAGTGTCATTTTAGTACAGCGTCACAAATATAGAACGTTCCTGAACCCGCATTTTGTTCATGTCTCACCTCCAGAAAGTAAACCATTTTACATAGATAGACAGAACCCGCTACGAGAAGTACACCCAGTCAGGACAGCAGGTGGTGAAATGCAAAGAGTATTTGTTTACACCCCGATTACAAAGATGGAACTCTTAGAGATGAAGAAATTAATTCCTTGTCACGACAAAGATCCAGCAGGGTTCCACCGAGAATTAAAAGACATGCTCCGTATGGGAGAATACACTTATCCAGATATTATTAAAATGTTAAAAGTCCTGTTGCCCGCAGGGGTATACGAGAAACTCAAGGAAAAAGAATGGGAGGTGGGAGAGAAAAAGATCGATTGGGCAGTTCTAGAAGCCGAAGATAAGATACGAGTACCAGGTACCGGTCTTGGAGAGAAATGTAAAGAATTACCAGAACTGTTAATACAAGTTTTGCCCAGACTATTAGCCACTAAAAAGGAAGACTGGGATGCAATCTCAGCCTGTAAACAGAAACAAGACGAAGACACTAGTGATTTTTATTCTAGGTTCGAGAAATGCTTTATTATAAACAGTGGCTTGAAGACGAGTAGCGAGTCATACCCTCATCTTTTTGTTACTAAATTAGTCGAGAATTCAAGTCCACAAGTTAAGAATCGAGTTTTGAAAGTCGAAAGTACATGGCAAGCTAGTACCCCGTCCCAGATGTTACAGATGCTCCAGTACCACCAGAATAGAATCAGAGAAGAGCAAGAACACGAGAGAAAACGTATGAAAGACACGAAAATGAAAGTACTAGTTGCACAATCTGTTCCCCAAGACAGTCAGAAGAAGGGTCCGAATCAAGCCAGTCATCCTGCAGCTCCCGTTAAAGGGACTTGCAATTATTGTAAACAGCCAGGTCATTTCATAAACGAGTGTGCAGTTCTGAAACACAATATAGCTACCGGTAAGACTAAAGAAAGACCACGTCCGCCTAGACAAGAACAAGTTTCACAGACTTCTCAGCCACAGAATGCACAACAGACAGTTCCAGCACCGCAGCCTATTGCTGCAACACAGCATGTTACACAGCAGATGTACCAGTATGCGCAGTCCGAGTATCCAGAGTATCAACCGTATTCATGAAACAGCCTAGAGAGGGAGGTAGGCTTGCCTCTCATCGAGATTCCTGTAGATCAAGAAGGTCCCTATGTTCATAGTCAGGTACTAGGGAAAGACAGAAAATTCCTAATTGATACAGGGGCAAGTAGGACGACCATCAGTCACGCCGAAGTTCCAGGGGCTCCGCTCTCAGGCTCTAGAAATGTTTCCCTTGGATTTTCAGGAAAGCCTATTGTAAATGAGATTTCAAAGCCGGTTACTCTAGAAGTAGGTCCATTGTCCCGCACTACTGATCTATTACTTACAAAGTCATGTCCAGAAAATTTGTTAGGTATTAAGACACTGAAAGAATTAGGTGCAGTTATTTGCTGCTCCCCAGAAGGAATACGTTTGTTTTTACGTGACTTTAAGGGTCACTATGTTTTAGGAGATTTTGATCCGAGATTGTCTAATGTCCCGCCGCATCTATGGGCGCAAGGTCCAACTGATGTAGGTTTCATGCAAATCACACCCCATCGTGTGACTCTCAAACCAGGTGTAGTGTTACCACGAATCAGACAGTACAGATTACCACCTGAGGCTGTAGCAGCCTTATCCAAAATTATTGACGAGCTCATGGCTCAAGGAGTAGTTGTAGAAACTGACTCCAATGTATGTAATTCTCCGATCATTCCCGTCATGAAACGTACTGATCCAAATGCTCCCCCAGTAAATCGATTAGTGATTGACCTTCGAGAACTCAATAAATGTATTATTCCCCAGTATCCAGTTGTTCCAGATATTTCTTCCCTATTGACAGCCATTGATTTCGAAGCCTCATTTTTTACAGTCATAGACCTCAAGAACGCGTTTTTCAGTGTCCCCATTCATCCAGACAGCCAGTTTCTTTTCGGATTTTGTTTAAATGGAAGGAGCTATATGTTCACACGAGCTCCTCAAGGTTTCACAGAAAGTCCTAGTATTTACAGTCAAGCACTTAAAAGACAACTAGACAACATTCACATGCCAACAGACACTGCCCTGCTCCAGTATGTCGATGATCTACTGATCACAGCCCGTTCTGAACGTGCTTGCGAGCGAGCATCACTTACAGTCTTGTATTTTCTAGCCGAGATGGGGCACAAGGTGTCCCCTTCGAAGCTTCAATTCTGTGTCCAGCAAGTGATCTACTTAGGCCACTTACTGTCCAAGTGGGGTAGGCAGTTGACACCAGACCGTATCCAGTTAATAGCAAGTCTTCCTCAGCCCAAGACCCAGAAGGAGGTACGTGCTTTTATCGGCCTTACTTCTTATTGCAGACAATGGATTCCTCAGTATGCATTTCTAGCTAAACCACTGATACAGTTAACGACACAGGAGGCAGCCGTATCGACTGTCCTCCCTTGGACATCTGAACATACACTTAGTTTCAATGAGTTAAAGAAAGCTTTATGCCAAGCTCCAGTTCTAGCTACACCGAACTACAGTAAGCCTTTTACACTTTTTGTCACAGAACGCGAAGGTACAGCATTATCTGTTCTCACACAAGATCAAGCAGGACAATACAAGCCTTGTGCTTATTTTTCAAGTACATTAGATCCTGTAGCCCAGGCTCTGCCTGTGTGCCTCAAGTCAGTTGCAGCCACAGCACTAGCTATCAGACAAAGTGATCCCATAGTATTAGGACATTCCCTGACAGTACAAGTTCCACACTCCGTGGAAGTTCTTTTAAACCGAACACAGACTCAGCACTTGACAATTGCACGTTTAACAGGTTATGAATTGACACTGTTCCAGCCACACATAGAAATCAGACGCTGCACCGTTCTAAATCCTGCTACACTGTTACCGTCAGTTAATTCAAATCCTGCCACACACGACTGTGTGGAAGTAGTTAACACTATGACTAAGCCAAGACAAGATCTGACAGATATTCCATTACCAGATCCCGACCTGACACTTTATGTGGATGGTTCATGTATGAGAACAAGTACAGGAGAACTAGTAGCCGCGTATGCAGTGACTACTGACACTGAAGTTATAGAAACACACCGTATTGACACCCTGTCTGCTCAAGCAGCAGAGCTAGTTGCTCTGACACAAGCCTGCATACACGCCAAGAACCTGAAAGTTAATGTTTACACAGATTCACGCTACGCATTTGGAGTTGTACACGACTTCGGAGTGCTCTGGCAGGAGAGAGGTTTCATGACTTCTCATGGAACCAAGATTCAGCATGGTCTCCTTATTCAAGCTCTGTTAGATGCCATACATTTACCGACATCTATTGCTATCATGAAGTGCAAAGCACATACGAAAGTTACTGACATTATTTCTCAAGGTAATGATCTAGCAGATCGCACAGCCAAGCTTACAGCACAGACTCCAGACATTTCAGTTAATCCAACACAGACACATACTCCAGATCCGACTACATGCATGACAGTTAAGGACCCTACTCAAGATGTCATAGATATCCAGTTACATGCTACTCCCGATGAAATCAAGAAATGGTCCGAACAAGGAGGGGTCCAGACAGATCAGGGATGGGTAACGAAGGGTAGAGCCACATGGTTTCTCCCCGACTCTATGGTTCAAGCCATTATCAATACCGCACATAGTCCAGCACATTTAGGAGAAAAAGCTATGTTAGACAGTATCCAGAACATTTGGTTCAACAAGCATTTACGAGCTGCAGCTAAGCAGAAAGTCCGTACCTGTATGATATGTTGCCAGTTCAATCCAGGTAAAAGTGTCCCGGTGGAACAAGGTGGATTCCAGCCCCCTGACCACCCTTTTGAAGTCCTCCAGATGGATTATATTCAGATGGAGCGATGTCGAGGTTTCAAGTATGTCCTTGTAGTTGTATGCGCTTTGTCCAGATGGACAGAGGCATACCCAGTCCCAGATTACACAGCCACGACCACTGCCAAGCAGTTGGTTCGTGAGTTCTTCCCCCGTTATGGACTCCCTAGAGTCGTATATTCTGATAACGGCCAGCCATTCTCATCTGAGCTTATGAAACATGTTTCCCTTTTGTTAGGGTACCAGTGGAAGTTCCATTGTGTACGCCATCCAGAAGCAGCCGGTCTCGTAGAGAGACATAACCAGACCCTGAAAATCCGTATTGCTAAAATATGTAAAGAGAAAGGTGTGGACTGGTTAGTAGCTCTGCCAGTCGCTTTGTTTTATATGCGCATGGTCGCACATTCCAGATCAGGTCTGTCCCCGTATGAGGTCGTATTCGGCCGCCCCCCTAATATGTGGGGTACACCTAGACCCCGAAGTATTACAGATGTTTCAAGTAATATGCTGACAGATTACCTAGCTTCCTTGATGTCTGCCCTACACTCTTGTCGTTCACAGGTTGCCGCCGCATTTCCAGACAATACCGAGGTGGCACCGCATGAGATCGTTCCCGGAAATCTGGTTCTTGTGAGGAACTTTGATCGTTCAAGTCCGCTGGAGCCTCGCTGGAAGGAGCCAAAACAGGTCCTCCTGGCCACCCGTACTGCCGTCAAGCTGGAAGGCAGGAAGGGCTGGGTCCATCTGTCTCACGTGAAAAAATTTTATGGACTAAAGACTGTTTCCAAGAACATTTCCCAGGATTTGAAAGACTGCCAAAGTACTGTTCTTAAGGACTGTCCCGCAAAAGACAATGATATAAATCCCTCCCTGTTAGAGAAAACTCCGCAACAGGAGTATAAGAAAAAATTAAGGTCTAGTAAAATAAGTCAGCCAGTTTGATTGTCTAAGTCCTCCCCTAGGTGAAACGGTTAGACCGGTTTCTGACATGTATGAAATAGACCCCCATAGTGAGAGAGTTAGTCAAAACTCAATCCGATGTATCGTTTTTCTAAGTTTCATATTGTTTTTCAGCCTTATGACTACTTGCACAAGTTATGCATTTTATTTGTGTTTTCCAGTTTCTCATAATAAGTCTTCTAATGTTGCAATAGAGCACACGTTTAGTGATCTGCCTCCTCATGAACTATCTTATCGTCTTGCTATGCGTAACAATTCCTTTATCCGCATGTTACATTATTCACACCAGACCAGCAATGCCACTAATTGTTGGGTGTGTGGTCGACTCCCCCCTTTTCAGACACCGAAGGGAGTTCTGCCACTCTTTCCTTATCCATTTTCACATAACGGTTCATGTGGAGCATGGTCCACGTTAACGTCATCATCAACAGATATGTCTTTTCTTAACAGTACATGTTTTCCAGACAAGCAAGGTCTTCCCCACAGAATAGGGTTAGATCTAGAAAATGAAGTTTATAATTTAGGTAATTATTCTTCGAATTTCATGGTCCTGAATGTTCAGTCTGATACTACTCCAGACTTACCTGCTATGTCAGTACTACCAGTTAAAGGCGAATTATGTATCAGAAAGAATGGTTCCGTACATGTAGGACATAGTGATTGTACTACTATTGTCAAGTATAGTGACAGTAGGAAATCTATTTTTAAAGCTTCACGTCATTCTTATTTTGTTTGTGGTCAGACCGCATATGTTCGTCTGCCCCTCGATTGGGAGGGAACCTGTTACATTGCCTTCCTACTGCCACCAGTTTTTCTAGCACCACCTGACTATCATAGGAATTCCCACCTAGTACATACCAGACACAAGAGAGACCTCCCGATTGTCGATTATACTGAAACTGCTCTAGAACAATACATAGATATCAATAAAGGTGTCTTCTCCTATTTAGGTACTGTTGTGAATAGTAAACTGATACGTAGATTAACCAGAACCCTTGAAACAGTAGTGATTGAGACTACTTCTGCTCTAGGTAACTTAACCGAAGAGCAATCCTTTATGAGAATTGTCGTGCTCCAGAATCGTCTCGTCCTTGACGTCATACTGGCCGATAGGGGCGGGGCATGTAGAGTCATCGGATCTAGTTGCTGCATTTTCATTCCAAATAACGCGCCGTCTGTTTATTCAGCTATAACCAGACTCCATAAAATTGCCCATATGTTACACCAAGATCCAGGCACCTGGACATGGTCCGGTTGGTTCTGGAATATAATTTCCGCTTGGGGATGGAAAGTCTTGTCCTTTCTAGGTATTGCAGTGGCGATCGTATTCAGTTGCTGCCTATGTATACAATGTGGCCCTCCGATTTGTGGCATTTGTGCTACCTCTTGTATTTCTAGTCCCAAGTCCCGTTCTAAATCCCGTTCCAAGAAAATTCGAGACGAGCAAATGATACTGTATGAAATGATAGATGGTATCATGAATATTGATGTTTCCTGATGGAAACGTAGTGACAAGGAGGGAATGTGGAAAAGTAAATTTTGCCATGTTCTGTGTCCCTACGTGTTCCCCATCTTATGTTATGTGTGCATGATTAATATGCATATGTGTTCCCCATGTTTGATTAAAGATGCAATTATAGTTGTGTCCATCTTTAGTATGCCAGTTTCCAGTTCTCGTGAATACTACGAATGTTAGGCCTATGTAAAGTTACGTTGCCACGTTTCTCAGTGTGCACGTTATTTCATTGTAAAGTCCCCGTTTCTAGGCCTCAAAAGGGCCTGGACACCAGATTCAGCTCCTGTCTCCTGAGCCCTCGCTGAGGAGCGATACAGCCCCCACCTGTGTTCCTGACCCTTCACTTACTTCCTGCCTCACAGTGCCCGGTTCAGCCTGGCTCTGCCTACGAGTCTGCCAAGAGTATGTTATGATTCTAGTTATCAGTCCAGCCCTCCTTCTCTGCATTCCTAAGCTACTGAATCGCATCAATAGTTTCCGTCACAGTCTAGCTTTTACGTCTCCATGTAAGAGAAATACTGTATTAATGGTCATTTAATATTCTTCAACACGCACTACATGTAGAATAATGCATGCACCAGTCTTAGAGTCTGTTAGCCTTTACCCCGATAACTTTTAGTTTATATCAACATGTTCTCTAAACATCCGATACTAGATATTGTTTAGGCACATGTCGCCCTGACTCTCCAGACTTCAGTCTCTGCTCCTAGCGTAGAAGTCATAGCCCCCAGCTTCTCCTAGTAACACGTCATTGTCAGTTTGCGCGCACCATTAGGTTAGAGGTCCCGGCTCCTTAGGTAGCCCCCTCCATGTTTCCGCCCCATTTATGACATATTCTGTTACGTTTACATCACATGTCTATGTATACGCCTCTTGTTACACCTACTTTCACCCTTATCTTTCGCGACTGCTATTGACCACACCCACTGCTCCGCCTATTGTATGTATTGCAATTGCAACTGTTTTAGTATATATGCTTGTGTATTGTTATTAAAGTTAGCACGCTCATTCCAGATCCTGCCCCCAGGCAGCTGCCATCCTATTCCTGTGCAGGTTGTCCCGTTCCTGTCCTTTATGCTGTATTAAACCTGCAAACTCCTACTACCTCGAATCTTGACTCTTATTTATTGAGCTATCTTTTATTGCTATGTCCAGTCAAACCTAGATCCGGTATTATTTATTTATATACCACAAACCTATAAACAAAAAGTTAGCAAAATAGTTATAAAATCAATGTTTGGGATTTTAGCTAGCGAATGGGGAAGGTCCCTAAAATCCCCATGGCCTATTCCAATCCCCTTGTGCAGCTTAAGAGTGTTTTGGGTGGTAATTGCACTAAGGTTTGCTCCTAGTGAGCCCTACCCTGCCCATTTATCATTGTAAGATGCCCATGCCTCTGACCTCACAGCCCCTTGTAATAGCCATAGCCACTCCTGATTTCCTGCCCCGGTCGACTGTCATTTCCCACTCCTGCCCCTTCTCAGTTTATGCTCTAAATGTATAACTCTTGTAATTTCCCTCTTCTGCAGGTTCTAAGAGTCTGCTCAGGTTTATGCCTTCTGTCAGTTCCATTGCCGGCTGTCATCACGTGCTCTATTCGATCCTGAAAAGTTATGATTGAAATATAACAAGGTTATAAAAGCAGAAATTTCAGAGTTTTTTTAGGATTGTTTTCAGATGCATGGCTGCCCACTTTTTTTGCTGCTCTGACTGACTGGTGAAGAAAGCATTATTTTCAACTTGGCCCAGTGACGATAATCTTGTGTGCCTTACCATTTGTTATTACACGTGTTTAGAATATTTAAGTTGGCTGAAACCCTTATTTGGCATATTGGATTCAGCAAGACCAAGCTATACTGAAGACATGAGAATTTAGTTCAGTGAGAACATCACTGGTGACATTGCATATTACCATTAACTCCAATGAATAGTTCATGAAAACAATTAATTTTAGCTACATTTGCTGGAGGTGGATGATGCCTAGAGTGTGGTAGGCATGAATGAAGGTGATGCTCATGGGGTCCAGTGACAGTAAAAGTTAGTTTAGGTTGTGTCTAAATGCCACACTGCACAAGGGCTGGGCAGATGCCATGGCCACAAGTTCTGATGGCACTTGGGAGTGAGTGTAGAAGGTGAGCAAAGGCCAGACTCTACATTTAGTATGCTCTCTGGCCAGTGGGCCAGCATTAGGAGGGGAATCTGTACCCATATTGATAGGGAACTAGAGAATTGGGTGCAGGGTGTGCCTGAAGATTGTATCCTTCTACAATGGCCTTGTGTTCTCTGGCTGCAAATAACTTGGGCAAAGGCTGGCCGAAACTAGTGGCTACATTGAAAAATGACCAAAGTAGTTAAACCATTACTGAAAGCACTTTATGGGAAGTTGTAATTGTTTACTCAGATAACAATGTATTATAAAAGAATCATTGTCCTCAAAGATCTTAAGTTAGATGAATGTTATTGCTATGAAATTCTGTGTTGAACCTGTGAACCAATCAAATTCGCTAGTTCTAGTAAACCACACTGCCACAACTAACACCCTGCTCTACTCGTGACGTCAGGTGTTACAGATAACATCAAAGATGACATGATCAATATGTATACCTGTCATATCGGTTGTATGGTAACCTTTGTTGTATGCGAGATTGTACGAAGAACACGGCATGAAGACATAGGACTGCATATTTATTATCCATGTCATTTCATATACAAGGGGACTTTATCAAGGGTGTAATTGGTCACCCTGCATATGATGCTATCATCGAGTCATTTGTGATGTATAGTGTGTGGTCTTCAGCAGTGCTGGGGATGGGTAAAGAGGGTTGTTTGCTTAGCTGTCTGTAACTGTCAGATTTCAATTTTTACATGTATTTCATATGCTATTAATGTCTACTTTTCAACTTAATATTGTGTGTGTGTTTTTGCTGTTCATTTTCTAATTTCGAGACGTTAGTGATCTGTGTATTTAAACACATTTCAAATTATTTATTTTGGTTTTGTAATGATCTCGATTTTGAAGCAGTCTACCTCTAACCCCTCTCTCTACTCAGTAAGTGAAACCTTTTGTCTTGTTCGACAGGTACAGGGCACAAAGCTTGACCGTCTAGTATGGACTGAATAGCCATACTCATTTCATCCGTCCCCTCCTAGTCACCAGCACCGCCCTGGGGGTGCCTTGTCATAATCAGGACACGTTTATGTGTTTTGGAGGTATATTGCCCTTTGCAAACCATGTGACATTTTTTAAAATGAGGATTTTGCCCTTTTCTTTATATGAAAGTTAATCATTAACCTTGTGGACGATGTATACAGGCTTCATCCAAGCCTTCCAGAGGCATCAACCTAAAATGAAAATGCACAGCGCTTCAGAGTCCTTGCCCTGAATCTTGCCCACGCTTTTGATTATATGAGGAACTGACCCTTCCCCAGCCGATAATGTGAAATAAATTGAACACGTCTAGCTCTGCCAACCTCTTTCCAGCTGTGACCTAAAACGTCACTGCCTCTGACCCCGACTGACCCATCTCTCTGTGACAGCTTCTGTGTTTGTAACTGACTGCATCCCTCAACTTTCCAGAGGCACTGACGTAACATGTAATGAACTGTGTTCCAGCCCTGCTCTGCCCCAGCTCCACTTACGCCCAAATACTCTGACTCAGCATGTGATGGATCTGATATTTACATTCCTGTTCTTTCAGGAGGCTTTGCTTGCATGCTCATCACAGATGCTCCTGGCTTCTGAGACTCAGAGGTGAATCTAGCTTGCATCAGACTCCGTCCCCCCTTAGCCGCCTTTCAAAGTGACTGATCTGACTTAACTTATTTAGTCTGTGATGACATCAGTGATGCAGTGAAGGGCGACAGTCAAAGAACTTGTGCTTTGACTCTGCACTACTTAAGAGCAATAACCGTGCAATGCATGGAAGCAGCTTATTTGCCCTTGGGATCGTCCTATTGACCTCTTCCACCACTTCTCCATTATACTTTTTAGCCAGCAAATACTACAGTCACCCTTACCACCTAATGTAGTGATTCATGGTGCCACCCTTGCATGATTTACCTGTCCTGAAGAGACCCATGGGATTCCTGCCACCAGGGTTGAAACTTAGACTTTTGTTCAACTGGGTGAATCTATGAACACTCCGTTTGGAATCTCAAGGAACCATCATATCTTGTGGGCCTTTTATAGAAAGTGATTCAGCCTGGGCAGTCCTTTCGCTCTTTTTGTGTACGCCCTGTCATGCATTAACTTTGCATTATGCATTGTGACGACAGCAGTATGCAGCATTTATTGTACACCTGATGACTGTGCGTATGTTTGCATACTTGATCACTTAAATATATCTATATTAAAATGGTATATAGTAGTGTAAACTGGTATCCTCGTGTCATGCAGTTTGCTTACTTATCTCAAATATTTTTGTTACTCACAGAATAAACTATACATTTAAAAGAAGGTGACTCAAGGACTCACTCCTTATACGATATATGAAGACAATGAGTATATATAAATACATTACTGTAATTGGTTAAAGGTGTCCGTGGGAACCTTTGTTCTTACATTTCCTTCACTGTGCGCATGAAGGGTTGGGTGGAGGGTTTGGCCTCAGGCCAGGAACATCATCTTGTGCAGCTAAACCCTGGTGTACACGACCTCTGTTCACGTGCAGGGGATTTGGCCGTAATGTCTATGCTAAACCTCCCATGCTGTCAATCCCCACTGCACCAGACCTTGACACTGGCCCTGGAATTAGGCTAAGGCCAGCTCCAAATCCACTGTGCAGCCCACTCCTGCTGCACATGTAAATGTAAATGTACATGTATTTATATAGCGCAAATCACCGACCCGGTATCTAAGCGCTTGCTTAGGGAACCCGTCCTGGTATTCCCCTGTGAGATACCCCGGCAGGGTATCCACAAGGTGAAAGCCAGGCATCCCGCCGCGAGGGGCCGTAGTGGAGATTAAGCAAGCTATTGCCCAGAGTCGCAGAGTGTGACCCCGTGAGTCGAGTAGACACCGGAGCGAGAATTGACGAGTCCGTGGAATTTTTTGAGCCCGAGACCCGCCAAGGCGGGGAATCGAACCCTGGTCCACGGCCGATCTCAGCTTCCGGGTCTGCCGCCTCTAACCACTGAGCCACGCTTCTCCACATGAAATGCCGTTCACATCGTGCGGTGTGTGCTGGGCCAGGCATGCTAACAGCCCAGCATGCGGAAGACGCATCATGCCAACAAGCCTTCAGCGGTGGCTGTCCTCACTGCCCAGCCTGCAGCAAGGGCGCAGGCCTGCTTCAGAGCCTGCGCCCAACCTCCATTGTGGCTAATTCACTAGACAGTGAAATAGAGCATTTAGATAGTAATAGGACATGGGTACTAGCTGGCAAACATTTTCAAGGGGGCCAATGTTTGGTCGCTGGTGTGATCGAGGGCCGCACAGATACCAGCAGTGGTTAGTGGGGGAGGGGTAAGCTGGGGGGAGGGGAAGAAAAAGCATGTGCACCAACTGGCTGAATTGTATTGCACAATGTGGAGACAGAAAACCCACTAACAATCCCAGCTTTCCCGCTTGACCAAATTGTGTGATCATGGACAGTTGTTTTATTTTACCTTCCCTAGTTTTTCTTTCTTTTTCACATACTTGACTTCAGGATGTGTGCTCTACAAAGGTTTTTCCTGTGATTCACTTAACAAAGTATAATGTTGTTCATGTATTATTGCAACTGACTTGCCTCTAAGTTCACTACTGGCATTGTTGCCAGGCTGGTGGGGAAGCATGAAGGCTTCTAAATTCATGTTTGAAAACTATCCTGTTATAAAAAAAAATACTTTTCAATGCACTGATAGAATTAATTTACTAATGTGAAAGGTTCTGCATGTTAATAAAATGCACTTTTTGAATTTTCGAGAGACATCATATTTTTCATGCTTGCTGAAAAACATCTTTATAAATTAAAGTTTTCCTAAAGATAAGCACTTCAGGACCCTCTAGTTAATTCCTCACTTTAACTGCAATTAACATTTAAGTAAACTCTTGCATATTTTTTATGTTAACATTTATGTAAACTCTTGCATATTTTTTTTGTTAGTGCTCTGTCTGATAAACAGCAGCCCACACATAAAGGTCAGGAGGGCTGCATGCGTCCCCCAGGCCGTACCTTGATTATCACAGTAATAGGAGATAATATCTCAGAGAGAAGGAAATATTGCAAAAGTCATTGAGAAAACCGTCAACAAACAGCTGACAGCCTTCCTGGAGACGAACGGCTCCCTCGACCCATCGCAGTCCGAATTCCGAGCGAACCACAGCACCGAGACCGCCCTCATCGCGGCCACCGATGACATCCGGACCCTGCTGGACAACGGAGAAACCGCCGCCCTCATCCTGCTCGACCTTTCGGCCGCGTTCGACACGGTCTGCCACCGCACCCTGACAACCCACCTCCGCCACGCCGGGATCCAAGGAAAGGCCCTGGAATGGATCACCTCCTTCCTCTCCGACAGAACCCAAAGAGTCCGTCTCCCGCCCTTCCTCGAAGAAGCCACCAAGATCATCTGCGGCGTACCTCAAGGCTCCTCGCTCAACCCCACCCTCTTCAACGTCTACATGAGCCCCCTCGCAGCCATCGCACGCAAGCACAACCTCAACATCATCTCCTACGCCGACGATACCCAACTGATCCTCTCCCTCACCAACGACCCCACCTCCGCCAGAGCCAGCTTCCAGGACGGAATGAAAGACATCGCAGACTGGATGAAGCTCAGCCGCCTGAAACTGAACTCAGACAAGACGGAAGTCCTCATCCTCGGCCCATCCATCTCCGCCTGGGATGACTCCTGGTGGCCCCCTGCTCTGGGCCCCACCCAAGCCCACGGACCACGCATGCAACCTGGGCTTCATCCTTGACTCCTCCCTCACGATGGCCAGGTAAGTTAACGCCGTTACCTCCTCCTGCTTCAACACACTCCGCATGCTCCATAAGATCTTCCGCTGGAACCAGGAAAACGGTCACCCAGGCCCTTGTCACCAGCCGTCTGGACTACGGGAAAGCCCTCTACGCTGGGACCACCGCCAAACTACAGAAAAAAACTCCAGCGCATCCAGAACGCCTCAGCACGACTTGTCTTGGACATCCCCCGATACAGCCACATCTCCGCCCACCTGAGGGACCTGCACTGGCACCCCATCAGCAAGAGGATCACGTTCAGACTCCTCACCCACGCACACAAGGTTCTCCACGACTTGGGCCCCGAATACCTCAACAACCGCCTCACGTTCTACACGCCAACCTGCCAGCCTCGCCCTCGCCACCGTCCCACGGATCCGCAGAACCACCACCGGAGGAAGATCCTTCACCTACCTGGCGGCCAAGACCTGGAACACCCTCCCCACCCACCTACGACTCACCCAGGACTATCTCTCCTTCAGGAAGCAATTCAAGAACTGGCATTTCGAGCAGTAGCAGCCCCCCTCCCCCCCCCCCCCCCAGCGCCTTGAGACCCTAGCGGGTGAGTAGCGCGCTTTACAAATGTTCTTGATTGATTGATTGATTGACATAAAAAGGAACGATGGCCATGAAAACTGTGACTTAGGGCAGTGCTTTCTAAACCTTTTGGAACCACAACGCACTTTTTAGCATGACAAACTTTCACGATCCACCTAGGTTTAATGGACATGAGGCGGACGATTTTTTTTTTAATGTAAATAAAACATCGTGTGGTAGTGCACTGTTATTCACAGACAGCACATTTTCAATTGAAATGGCCATAACATTTAAACTGACATGCAGTTTTACTGATAAAACTATATTGCACACAAATAATAAGGTATGGAAATCGGGTTTCAGTGAATATTTATCACTTGCGCATCACCAAGAAAAAGTGCCGAAATGTATTGTGATCCTATTGAGATTTTTGTTTCCATCACACTTTAGAATTACAAAAAATGTGCTTCAATATTGCTTTTCTAACGGCTAAATGTGTACAGGTCATTTACAGGTAATTTACATTTTGTCATGTGATACAATAAAAGACATCATACAACCTTTCCTTATGCACTCTCTGTAACCCAGCAGGATTGTAATATAACTCAGTTTACTTTCTCTGACTGCAAACTGAGAGGAGTTGGTAAACACCAATCCCCATGTTTAAAAATATTTTTGCAGACATTTGTCAGAAGACAATGCCCAACATTTGCCCTCTGTCTTTGATGCGCAGCAAATGTAACAAGATAAAGGCTGAATTATTGCCTAAACTTTTATAACCAACCAAAAATGGGCGTGCAACCCACAGTTTGGGAAACAATGACTTAAAGTAATAAAATGCGAGTGGACAACAGCAGTGGTGGCCAGCATGGGTCATGGGTGGGGGGGTCGGCGCGGGGGAAGGCATGTGACGGGGGTTGTGCATACTGTAAAAAAAAAATATGTAACTTGCTGCCGGGTTCCACGTCTTTGCTCCTGCTCTCCTAGTCTTGACACGAGGAACAAGAAGCACAGCCAGGCTCTCCTGACCGATCACCATGCTGTGATTGGTCTGAGCATCCTAGTTCGACGGTCAGCCAGAGAATTGGGTCTGGGCATGTTCTCCACGCAGGCAGTAATGCAGCCTGCATGGAGAAGAGGGAAAGTGTGCATGACTGTTTTGGGTGGCCCAAGAGGCCTGTCCAAACAGTCATGTGCACTGAAGAATGGCAAACCACTCCTCCCCTGCCCTGCTCTCAGAGCAGAGCAGCCACACCCTTCCACCCACCTGCAAAGTAGCACAGAATCATAAAATGATAATAACTCAAAGTTATAAGATCTTTGCACTGGTTTAAAATCCTTATTTACTGGGTGTTGCTAATTTTATTTTTAAGGTGGGGGCTTGCCTCCTCCATCCTTCAAGCTAGGGAATATTGTTAGCGAACACAAAAAAGTCAAGCATTCACCTGATCCTAATTTGGCATTCCTGATTACTCTATTAAATACAGACTATAGAATTATAAGGAAACTGATAGCAAACAGGATTAATAATGTGGCCCCTTATTTAAAATATAAGGACCAGAAGAGTCGCTGGATAGGTTTGCGGTTAATTGGACTCTAGCTGCGATTCATTTTATGTTGTACGCAAAAAAGGAGTTCGACCTTGTGGCCTGGGAGACCTTTTTCGCCATTCTTGGAACATTTAGATTCTCTCCCAAACTATAGGCTTTTATAATAAGATGTATTTGAGCGCAGAAGCTAAGCTAATTTTAAACTCGTCTGAAGTAGGCTCCATTAGCGTTCAACAAGAAACAAGATAGGGCTGCCAGCTATCGCCAGTCCCTTTTGCTTTTTTTATCGAGCCCCTGGCAATAGCTATTTGAAATGATGCAACAATTCAAACACTGGTACCCTCAATGGCTAAAATCAAGCTGTATGCGGATGATATAATGCTCTTCTTGACTCCTAGGTAAGAAGTGCTTGATTGTCTTACCGATTTTCAAAGGTCAATAGGGCAAAAAATGAGGTTATTTTGAGCAATTGCACAGTCAAGGAGCTTAGTCCAGAATTTAGAAGCTGTGTTCAGGCTAGCCCTAACCGTTATTTAGGGGTATATTGTCCGGCAGATGTGAATGACATATGATTTGTATTATTGATCAATGTTAAAGATCTATTCACTAAATGGGTGTTGCTTCCTCTTACACTGCTTTGGTGGGCGGCCTTAATAAAAATGGAAGTTCTCCCATTATTTAACTTTTTATTTGCCACCACTCCATGCACTATTACTTTGAAGCTTTGTGCTGAAATAAAATATGATTTCTTCTTTTTTATTGAATAAAGCCGCTCTAAGGATTGCACAACACACTTTACATAGGTGCACAGAGGAAGGGGGGCTCGCGCTCCCTTACCTTAAGATTTATTATTTTGTACAGCACATGCACAGGTTTAAAACAAATTAATTGATAAGGTGCTGGATGAAAATCAAATTAAGGACCTTCCAAGACTTATTAAATACCTCAAGGAAGTCATTACAAGGGATCCTTAAGAAAAGAGCACAGTTTTATAAGGCTTATTGTATTCCCCATGTGGATTCAGAAACTTGGATGAGACATCTAGAGTCAGATGGTGGGGCTATCATGGATCCAGTAATAGTAGCTAGAGGGGGAATGAACAGATTCTTGAAATTGGATGATTTCTTACAGAACGATAGATGGAAAACGTGGTGTGAGATTGAGCTGTAGATAATCTATGAGAAAACATGGTTGCAGTGGTCTTATAGAACCCAGCTTAGGGCGCTATGGAATATTGACCCCAAAGTTTTGGCAAGCAAGAAGGAGTTGGTGGTGAATTTACTGGAAAGTTCAAACATCAGGAAAATAGGTTTGTGGAACTGTTACTTGCTTTCCTGTAAGAAGGTATATTTGTATAGGCAGGTTTCGGCGAAATGGCGCAAGGAATAGAACGTTACAATATCTAAGGAGCTCTGGTTAAGAATTAATTTGTTTCATTTCTCAACCTTGGGAGAGATCATTTTCCGTAAAATGCAGTATTTTGCAAAATGGCTGGTATATAGGTGTCTCCAGTTCATGCACAAATTAAATCAAGACTGTCAGAATCAGTGCTTTAGAATCGATAAGGAAGATGGTGGGCGATGGGCTCATCTAGTATGGTTTTGTGGCAGACTCTGCGAATTCCGGGAGGACATTTTCAGGTTCCTAGAAAAGTTGCTGAGGATCCCCTACTACAATAACCTGTGTTGGCACTTGTGGGCCTATTTCCAATGCCAGATGCATGAATTAGAATTCAGAAGTTGGTAGATATCGCTATGCTGTTGACCCGGTCATTGATCTTGCAAAAATGGAGTCCGAAGCTTGTTCTTTGCTTCTTGGACTGTTGGGAGGAAATTAACCAGGTCAGGGAAAGAGTAATGATGTTTGTGGCAAAGTCTGATAATGTAAATGCACTTGGCGACATCTGGAGACCCAGGCTGGGAAATGAATTCTCGAGAGGGTAGAATATTGTCTGGGGATTTAAAGGTTAAAACTATCTCGGATGTGTCTCTGTTCAAAATCTTTTATTCCTTCACCTCCCCCGGCTATGTCTAAAAACGTGCACTTCTCTTTTGGTGATCCCAATATACATTGGCAAACATATATATATTTTCATGTTTGTATTGTCTTCCCCTCCTTTGTTCCACTCCAATCATTGGTCTGCATGGGGGGTGAATTGAAGCAAGCCCAATGGTGAAGCATGTCACAATTTTGTGAGTGAGGGCAGTATTTTTACACCTAGCACGTGTCATCGTCTTTATCATCACTCTCTGCTCCTCCATGTGTGTAACAGTTCTGTGATTAGGGAGGCCGGATTAGAGTATTCTGCCTCTCTCGTATGTGTGGGCGAGATATAGTTACATCAATGGCTGACAATACTTGAAGTCTTGAGCCAGTGAAAAGAATTATGTGCAAAATACATACTTGTAAATTGCATCCTGTTAGAAATTGAGTTGGTGGATGACTGGGGTATGAATACTAGGTAAGTGGCAGCCACAGTCCTAGTTAGGGTAAGTAGCAGGAAACCCCTAAATTAACTTGTGCTCACCCTCTGGTAGCTTGGAACAGAGCAGTCAGGCTTAACTTAGAGGCAATGTGTAAAGTATTTGAGCAACTCTTCAAACAGTAAAACAGTGAAAACACCAAACAAAGATTCCAAACCAGGTTAGAAAAATAGAGCTTCATTTAATGAATAAAACAAGACCCAAATGGCAAAAATCCAATCAGTAGAATTTAATATATTCGATTTGTAAGTTTATTGAAAAAAATAGAGCCTAGAAGTAAAAAGCTCTATTTGTGATATCTGGTCACTCTGGACTGAGACAAAGTCAAAAGTTCAGGCTGACTGTGATGGAGTGTGGGCCAGCTACAGGGACACAAGTAAGGCCCACTAAACTAGAGTGCCTTAATCATGGTTGTGGAGGGCTTGTGTGGATCTACATTGAAGATGTATAGTGCAGATGAGGCGATACATCTGTTCCGAAGTGTGGCGAGGCTACAGTGTGAGGTCTTGATGCATCGATGTCAAGGATCCTGTCAACAGGGCTTGCAATGTGAAGTCTGGTGTCAAGGATGCAAGGCACAGCAGGGACAATGTGTTGGTTGGTCTAATGAGCGGTGAAGCTGTGATGCGAGGATCTGGTGTTGTTTTTGGTTCTGCTTGAAGATCCATCGCTCAGCAGAGAATGCTTCGGTTCCACTAGAGCAGCACCTTATGCCCACTTCCAAAGGTCCAGGAGTGGCACCACTCGTCATAGCAGACTCAAAAATGGGAGAGTCAAGGTGCACAAGCAGGTTAGTTGGAAGTGTTTTATGTTCATGAGATTTCAGATCAGGAGACCTGCCAGCTACCGTTGGAGTCACTCTGGGTTGAAGTGATGCAGGAAGTGATGCAGGTCCAGTTATTCTCACCCAGGCAGGAGGAAAGCAAGTCAGCACAGCAAAGCAGAAGTCCAACAAACCAGCAGACCAGCAGAGTGGAAATCTCTTCAGCAGCACAACAGTCCTTCTTCCTGGTGGAGTATTCACAGGTCCAGAAGTGTAATAAAGTGGTGGTGTCAGAGGTCCAGTACTTATGTCCTGTTGTGCACAAGCACTTTCAGCACTGGTTAGCAGTGTGAAGTTTGCAGAGTCCTAATACCAGCAAAACGAGATCAGAAAGATTGATGGAGGGAAGCAAAAGCAAAAAGTTGGGGGGAAGACCACCCTAAGGTTGTCAAGTATAAAATAGTCTCTGCCCATTTAACCAGTGAGTAAAAACATCCAAGAACCTCTGACGCATGGTTGTATTTGTGCAGTTCTGGAATAAAAGTTTTGAATGTGCTTAAGTTTTGGGATATCGTAGGCTGGTAGGCTGAGCTATAGACCATTACAATAGTTTAGTTTCCATAAGATATAGGCGGACTCCACTGTCACATAGGATTCCTTCAGAAGATTGGGCAGAATCTTTCTGGGGAGATGCAAATGTTATCCTTATTTTTCATCTCCTTCACTGCCAATAAATGATACATCCATCTCCTTTAACACATCATCTACAGAGATTCCTTAAACACTCTTCCTTATTCAATCTTTCAATGCGTAAACAGTATTTCTGTGGAGAAAAATACGTTGAGTGCAGAAAATGATAGAAGAGTGATGGAAAGAAAAAAAACAATATCTGCTTAGGATGTTACTTTGTGTTTGGATAGAGCAACCATGGAATTTTCATAGCCATGAAGTGCTGCTTCCGGCGGGTATTTTAAAGCAAAGATTTGGGATTTCTGGAGAATAGAATCCATTTAGTTTCATTGAAATTATGGATTTGACTAAACACAGCGAGATAAGTTATCTAGGGATCTAAACTGTGGCAAGTGTAAGAAATATATATAGGTTGAAATATAGCTGGCTGCAAACTAAATGAAAAACAACTTTCAAAAATGGAGACGGTAGTAAAAGTAAAGACTAAATGACATGATAACATCATATATTCAGGTAGGGAAAACCTACGGTTCTCTAAATAAAAAAGGTATACTTTGTTAGAGAAGGAGCCCTATGATCTCACCATGATTCTGAACTTTACTTAGCATTCTTATTTCACATCCTGATAAAAAATTGCAATGTCTGAAGTGAATCACTTACATAGTATAATACCTTTGGTAACAATGGCGCAGGGAGAAGATCTGAATCCTTTTGTTCAAAATATCAAATTCCAAAGTATAACTGTGAATACTCCTAGCTCTTTGCTTGGATTATTTTTTGTGCTTAAGAAAGAACCAAGTCATTATTCAGGAGGCATTCCTTCCGTTATGGAAGAATCCTGTGCTGCCAGAAGAGATGAAGAAATCAACTTCAGAGCCAATGGAGAAAAGGGGCTTGGGGATTGAATCCAGTATTGTAACAGGAGGGAAGGCTTCATTTTTCTGAGGATCCAGCAGAAATATTAGGTATATTATTGGGAAGGTTTCAGTAATTGTCAGAAATTGAAGAGCTATTGTTCTAATTTTCGCCCTCAATTGGGTCCTAGTGTATTTAATGAGTCATTCCACAGCCCACCTAGCACACAATAGATAGCATGGGCCTATCGAAAGCTCAGTACTCAATACTTTAGACAGCTGGAATTACATGTAGATAAGAGAAAGCCTGTCACGTGTTTTGGAGTATGGCTTTTTAGACAGAGTTGTGTGAAATCAATGTGCATTGTACATAAAGTATTATTTAAGATAGGTCCTAAACATCTTGAGGCAAATTTTCAATGGTAGTTGCCTCAAAGGACTTTAAGATCCGCTTCCAGGAAGAATGTAACAGTGCAGATATTTAAGCAATTTTGCTCAGGTGGGAGATCATTGAGGCTTTAACATCTAATCTTTGGAATGCTCTGCTTCCTGATGTGCAGGTACTGGCAGGCCACCTCTCTTTCAGAAAGTGACTGAAAACGTGGTTGTTCGATTGGATGATCTGATTTAAGTGGTAAGTCGGGTCCTTTTTAAGTAGTGGCAGTGCCAAGACACCTAATAATATTCGAGTACTTTATAAAATGTTTTTTTCTTCATAGACCTCTATACAGACTGTAATATCTGTTGCATACAACATTATTCTATATGTCAGTTTTATCTTACCCCTAAATTTCTTTTTAGGTCAGTAAAGTTGCATTAACAAATATTTCTGGTACAAGGCCTGCTTAGGGTGTTGGATGCACATGATTTAGGAGTCAATTTAGGAGTCGGCTTACACTTGGATGGAAAAAGCTTTGGAAATTCTAAATGGATTTAGATCTGTGTGTTTCATTGTTGAGTAGGGGATAGAAAAGTGATTTATTTCAGATCCATGATGGCCAGAACTCTGATTGCCCAAAGATGGAGGTCCGGGGACATTCAAACACACTCCGAATGGTTGGGCAAAATAAAAAGATCTATAATGACTACTTATATTATGTTAGAAATGGGCAGGCAGTAAAAGTCTCTAGAAGATGGGGTCAACTAAAGGATTGGATAAGTAGATCTTGAATTGATTCAGGGAATGTGTATTCGTTGCAGGGATGGATGGATGCCTTAAGTGATGTAGTCAAAAACATGGAAGTATCACTCTGTGTAGCTTTTTATGGAATTAAATATAAGAAACGGAAAAGCTCTCTTGCAATAATAATTAACTATGCAGGAGACAGGTACAGGACAGAAACAGTAGAATAGTAAGATGGAAAATCAGTTAAGCAATCGGTGGCCAATATTAAAATATACACCTGTTAAGAGAGCACTGCCTATATCCAAATTTCAGTTGAATGGTGATTCTTCTGTTCTTTTATAAGACCTGATTCTGGCTGTCAATAAAACACCATGTAGAGATGTGTTGATATGTTATGGATAGGCATATAAAGTAGCTGTCAACTACTGCTATATTTATTTTTACTGCTCTGTTTTTTTACCCTTTTTTTCATATCTGCAGAGTTACTTAAAATGTAAAGAAATGAAAAAAGAAACAGAAAAGCTAACTTTTTCTTTTTCTTTATTACATACTACTAAATTCGTATCAGAAATATTCAAAAGGAAAATATAAAGCTCTAGAGACAGAGAAAAAGAGATCCAATTTTGTGGAATAATGTAAACTGACATTTTTGCCGCCCATCTGTGCTTAAAATTTTTAGAAGCTCTACTTCAATCAATCAATCAATCAATCAATCAATCAATCAGGAAATTGTAGGTGTGCTACTCACCTGTGAGGGTCTCAAGGCGCTGAGGGGGGCGGAGGGTTCGCAGATCTGTTTAGCCGAAGAGCCAGGTCTTGAGGGTCTTCCTGAAGGTGTTCAGGGAGGGGGTGCATCTGATGTCTGCTGGTAGCACGTTCCATGTCTTGGCTGCAATGTAAGAGACGGATCTACCGCCTGCTCTGGCTCTGTGGGTACGCAGGGTTTTTCGGCAAGTGCGAGGTTGGAAGATCGGAGGTTTCTTTTGGGTATGTAGAAGTTGATTCTGTCGTTGAGGTATTTGGGTCCGTTGTGTAGGCATTTGTAGGCGTGAGTGAGGACTTTGAAAGTGACGCTTTTCTCCACAGGGAGCCAGTGGAGACTTCTTAGGTGTTGACTGTTCATGTCGGGGGATGCCGAGGATGAGTATTCACAAACATTCATTAAAGGAAGAAGCCCAGTACACCAGAAAGTGGCATTTTAATACCCCCAGGGCAGTAGCGGCTCCTGGTGCGAGTGCTAGCGGGCGGTGACGTGGGTCGGGGAGGGCACGGTGGGGGGTAGTAAACACCGCAATACGGATGAATGCAGGTAAGTTAACAATTAAATCAATAAAATGAATTCTGTTGCGTGTGCTGTATCGCCAAAAAGCGATGCAACGCGCACAACAAAATTTGTTTTATTAATTTAATTATCAACTTACCTGCATTCATCCATATTCTGGTGTTTACTACCCCCCAACACATGTCTCCGCCCGTTAGCACTCCCACCAGGATCCGCTACTGCCCCAGGGTGTGGTGAATCTTACCGACCCTAATTTACAATGCTTTATCTTCCTCCAAATCTCCCAATAGTCCTGAGAGATATCCTGAAGACCTCCATGTGAAGCAGTCGCTAAATGCGGTCAAGTTTTGATAAATGTTACTAGCCAAATGTGCTTTTAAATGTACTATTCTTCACAAATGTTCATATACATATACACATTTTAATATACATTCTTTTCATGGTCCTAGCACTTTGCTGGCTTAATATGACTTAGACCCTTGCCCCGAGTAGCATAGTCTTTAAATCCTATCAAGTTTTTATACATGGTATTGGTTACATGTAGGTCCGCTAACATTAAAGAACAGCACCTATGATCCAGGGCGGGATTATGGCGCTACACTGCAGATCGGCAGGAACTATAATTGGTGTTGTAAGGGATGGTGGACAGTGAAGTTGCCAGGTTTGTACAGGTTGGGAAAATGTGCCCTTTTCAATACGTTGACATTTTTTGCCAACATGCTAAAAAAAATATGAACTTTCAAATTTAGAATCTGACCTCTTGTAAATCACTTTTAAAACAACGATGATAAACCAGCACTTTCTGCATGCTTCTTCCTCTAGTTCTACTTCTCATGTTACTACCTTCATCAACAATTAACTCTTACTTCTGGACACCTTCAAAAATGTGTACGTTTACATTATTGGCATGACGTATTTGCTAGATTTGAAGTTTGCAGGGTTGTTTACTCACATAGGTAAAATAATTGATTCAGATTAAGGGTCTGAATATGAGTTTGGTGGATGTAGGGTAGCTGCCAAAAAGTGGCACTCGTCCTGTCTGCCCTTATAGCGTGCACAACCTTCAATGCACTCAAAAAGGATGAATGGGACATCTGTTGCTTTGTGATGGATGCCCTAAATCTGCTAAACTCTGACTTCACCTATTTTCAATTGTTCTAAACTAACATCAAATAATTAATGAGCACAGGTGTCAATTAGGAGTAGCCACGGTTATCCACTGCTACTCCTAGCTGGCTCTTTTATGACTTTAGCACTGCCCTTTTTCCTACTTATCTCGGGGGTCATAGTGGCAGCTACAAGAACAGAAAGTGAACAGGGTTTTCAAAGCCTTATTTACTTGCAGCACCTCGAACCCCTTTTTCTTCACCTAGGGCCCCAGCAGAAAATAAATTAGCTCAATGGGCTAAGGGTGGCTCAAAGAATGAATTGTGTAATATCAATACGGTTGTCAAAGGAGGCTGTTGCTAACTCAACATCATGGTAGCAAGGCCACCCAGGGTGATTTGTGTGATTATAGGATGCGGATGGATACCTCTGGACCCATCAGGAATCCGGCCATTCAGCATTATTTAAAATGGATTAGTCTCCAGTGAATTCTTAGAGACTTACGAGTTCTATTATAACTTTCAATTCGTCAGAGTGGCTCAGTGTGTTAAACACCCGATGTGGAGCCCGGTAGGTCACAAGTTCCTATCTCGGCATGGCTTTGAAGGTCAGAACATTCAGAACTATTAAACTGGGTAATAGCAACTCCTATAATTTAAAGTACTTAGAAACGACAGAAGTGCAATAAAGTGCTATTCAAAAACAAATTATTATTGTTATTTTGTTTGTCCATATTTCTCTTTCTTATTCCGAGAAATAGGTGATAGCCTTTATGATAGCGAAGTGACTCCATACCAAAGGCAATTGTAAAACAAGGGGAAGAACCTATGAAGAATTAGTGCATAGTACAGTTGACATTTCAATGCATTACTAAATCACAACCGAGAGGTCAGACTTAATTGAGCAGTAAAAATAAAATTGCCATATTCGTTCTTCTGACTTCCATTTGCATGGGTGATAGCCTTAGCTCAGATAAGTGAGTTATAAATATTGTATACCAGGGATATATTTAAAAGGTCATTGTATTAAAATTGTTTTTGGGTAATTACTTGTTGGTGTTCAAGGATTTAACAGCTATTATTTCATCTTTGATCTCAAGCATTCAGGCGAGTGAGGAATGGGAATATTTATTAACAATTTTGCATAAAACTGCTGCATTTCACTGTCCCTGTTGAAATGTAATGCCAAAAGGTTCCCCAAAGGGTAAGTGATTAAATTATGTTCTTTACCAGATATCTCTAGCTGTGTCTTATTAATTAATTATTGCCGTCACTTTACCCATAATGTATGCAAAGCAGAGATATAAACGAACATCAGATGATGCATAAATCCTTCTCTAGCTGTAACATTCTGTCCAATCCGCAAGAAAGAGAGAAAGGGTTTTTCTTGGCTTTCCAGCTAGATTTCTGCAGAACATTCCAACACCAGTGAATATATAGCCACGTTTATGTCCTCTTTGATGCAAATCTGATTTACTCTTTCAAAGATTATAACTTAGACATGCCAACTTTACTCCTGAATCACCAAATATTAAGCATGTGTAGTAAATCCATGTGATATTTATGTGTAGCATGATCACACCTGTACACAAAGATAACTTCCACTTTTCAGTAATTTACTCTTTTCCGTAAGTTTACTGCTTTTTGCTTAGTCAAAATACCTGAGTGCAAGGTACTTTTGAAAAAAACAAATTGGTAAACCCAGCAATACACATGGCTAACCACTGGTAGTTCAACAGCCTCCTGTTGTATCCCTGGAATGTTAGAGCTCGAGCGAGCTGTGTAATGGTTACATTCATGCATTCCGGCTCGGACATTCGGGGTCGAGACTGTTGGCAGTTGGAGCCGGTCTGCATGGATGCAAGCTGATGGGCCGCCTTTAATGCTTACGAAGTGTCTTAATAAAGACACATTTTCTTACCTGAGCCTTCCGACCAATTATTACATATTGGCGACGATCTTGGGAGCAGTGTACGATGGCGGCTCATTGTCTCTTTTGTGTGACAACTGCAGGGAAGTTCCTATGTTCTGTGGGCAGTCTAGCCCAAACTGCACAGATGTAGTTGCAGTGAACGAGGATGTGAGAAGACAGATTTAGCACAGTTTCAACAAGACATAAAAGTTGTGGAAGAGGCTGAGATGATTTGACTGGGTCTGTGCGTCGTTCATCAGGCAGCTTGTGGGCGTAACACGTCAAGCTTGTTTCGACAGACATCTTACGTGCTGTTGATGTTCAGCATTTCTATCGTCAAGCGCATTCAAACGAGATTCGAATCTTCCTGCTTTGCTTGCAGCATCGCACCAGTGTTTTAGCCGTTCGTTACGTTACGTCTCGTATGCAAGATGCGATGGCCATTTTAGGTGTATTTTTTATTTATTTTTTGGTCTATCAATCAATCAATCAATCAATCAGTCAGGAAATTTGTAGAGCCCACTACTCACCCATAAGGGTCTCAAGGCGCTAGGGGGGTGCTGCTACTGCTCGCCAGGTCTTGAGTAGCCTCCTGAAAGTTAGTAGGTCGTGGGTCTGCCGTAGAACGATGCGGACGGTGTTCGAGGTCTTGGCGGCGTGGTAGGAGAACAATCTGCCACCGGAGGTCAAGGGATGGTAGCTAGGGCGTGGTCGGCAGAGCAAAGCTGGTGGTTCGGGGTGTAGAACGTGAGTCGTCTGTTGAGGTATGCTGGGCCGGTGTCGTGGAGTGCCTTGTTAGCGTGGGTGAGGAGCTTGAAAGTGATCCTCGTGTTGATGGGCAGCCAGTGCAGGTCTCTCAGGTGGGGTGTTATGTGGCTGTGTCAAGGGATGGCGAGGATCATGCTGGCAGAGGCGTTCTGTATGTGTTGCAGTCGTTTCAGCAGTTTGGCCGGGGCTCCTGCTTAGAGGGTGGTTTTTTGTAGTCCCGCCTGCTGCTGACGAGGACCTGGGTGACCGTTCTTCTTGTGTCGGTGGGGATCCACCTGTAGATCTTACGGAGCATGTGGTGGGTGTTGAAGCAGGAGGATGAGATGGGGTTGACTTGCTTGGTCATGGAGGGTGTTGAGTCAAGGATGAACCCCTGGGTGCGTGCATGGTCAGTGGGTGTCCGTGCTGCTCCCAGGGCGGTCGGCCACCAGGAGTCGTCCCAGGCTGAGGGGGTGGAACCGAGGATGAGGACCTCCGTCTTGTCCGAGTTCAGCTTCAGACAGCTGTTCTTCATCCATTCGGCGACGGCTTTCATTCCTTCGTTGAGGTTGGCTTTGGCAGTGAGTGGGCTCTTGGTAAGGGAGAGGATCAGCTGTGTGTCATCAGCATAGGAGATGATGTTGAGGTTGTGTAATCTGGCGACGTGGGCGAGCGGGGCCATGTAGATGTTTAACAATGTCAGGCTGAGGGATGATCCTTGGGGTATGCCGCAGATGATCTTGTAGGCTTCGGATCGGAAAGGGGGAGGCGGACACTCTGGGTTCTGCCAAAGAGGAAGGAGGTGGTCTAGTCCAGTCTTGGATTCCTGCGTCGGGGAGGAGTGTGCGTAGGATGCGGTGGCAGACAGTGTCGAAGGTGGCTGATAGGTCCAGGAGGATGAGGGCTGCGGTCTCACCATTGTGCAGCAGGGCCCTGATGTCATTGGTGGCAGCGATGAGGGCCGTTTCGGTGCTGTAGTTGCTGCGGAACCCGGACTGGGATGGGTCAAGGATGTTGTTCTCTTCGAGGTAGATGGTCAGCAGTTTGTTGACGGTTTGCTCGATGACCTTTGCCGGGAACGGGAGCAGGGAGATGGGCCGGAAGTTCTTGAGGTCCCTCGGGTCTGCCTTGGGTTGTTAGAGCAAGGCGTTGATTTGGGCGTGCTTCCAGCTCTCTGGGAAGGTTGCGATCTCGAAGGAGATGTTGATGGCCTTGCGGAGATGGGGTGCGATGGCCGTGCTGGCCTTGTTGAAGATGTAGTGTGGGCACAGGTCTTACTGGGAGCTGAAGTGGATGGTGTTCATTATTTTTATGGTGTTGTTGTTAGTCCAGGTGAGCAGGGGGTTGCTGTGGGTGGTGGCCGTGGAGTCTGAGGTGGCATTGGCTGTCATGGTGGTCTGGTTGTTGAAGCTGTCGTGGATGTCTGCGATCTTGCGATGGAAGAAGGAGGCAAGGGAGTGTAGCAGGGTTTCTGTTCTCCCACAGAACTGTGCACAGAGGGTTGGAACCTCAGCGAATTAGGGTGGCCCAAAACTCACCTTAGTACCCAACAAACCCCTTACCGAGCTAGCTACAGTGTCTCATTGGTCATAACAAACTCCCAATGTTTAGACAAACCAGAACATGAGCTTACAATACCTCAGGTTACGTGGAACACATGAGCACTCTTTCGTTATACAATCATTTCAAACCAGAACGTGGAGTAAATGAGGACACGTGAACATTTGAAATATTTATTTACTAATGCCGTCTTCTCAGGCGCAGTATCTTAGATAATACAAGGAAACATATTATCAGAAGCAAAGTTATCAGCATAGTTACTAGTCCATAGAAAGCAAATGGTGACAGCATGTTAACATGCTGTAATGAATAAGAGTTAACAACACTTATTTCTCACCCTCCCTAACACACATATTATATTAATAGCTAAGAAGGTCTCTTTGGGTTCGAATTAGGGCGGGCCCATACCTCAGGATCCTAGAATGAAGAGATCACATCAGCATACACCAGCTCTGTCTGCATGCGAACAGCATCAAGTGTGTGTGTGTGTGCCTCAAGCAAAGCAATATAAAACCCGCCTAAAGGCCAAAGTTGGCAGAAGCTGCACTTATGTTATGTCTAAGAAGGCGCGAAGATCAGACCTCATAACAATTCAGTATCTTGTTGTTCCTGAAGCTTCAGCACTCCCTGTACAGACATAGTTTATTGAGCAAAGCTGATATCAGAGTAATAACATATTATTCTCATGTAAACCACAACGAACTACTAGGTTGAAAGCTAAATCAACAATTAAGTGTCGTGTGCAGAAGCAGCAAAAGGAAAAATGGCGTTTAAACATGTAATGTGCCTATGCTAACTTAACGCATTATAAAGATATATAGTAGTTATATGACACCCCCCCCATGATCCGAGGACGGATAAGATAAGATAAGATAAGGGCAACTTCATGAAAGCAGAGTTCAAGAACCATGAACAACCTTATAAGTATAAAAAACTGCAGCAATCAAATCAAAATATAAAAAGTCACAAGCACTCAAGCCAATAGGACGGGGAGGTGAATAAATGCAAAAAGGTGGGGCATCATCATAAACCAAGAAGGCTCTTCAAGGCAAGACCGAATATGCAAAATATGCAGCTACAGCCTCCAACATGAAATCACCGTCTTCATCCGAAAACAGTTCAGCCATCCAATTCAAAAGAGGAAAAGAGCAAACGTGTTCTCCCAACACTGGAGACTCTATCCCCATCAGAGGACAACTCGGAGGGTTTTCAAGCTCATTGCCAAGAAATCCTGCGCTGCTGTAAGAGCGTTCCAAGGACCCATTAGTCCATGCATCTCTGCTAAGGCCATAATCCTGTCGCCAGTACAAACCAACTCGTGAGTAACGATGGGACTCATCAGCCGATTAAAGTCGACTTCAGGAGAAACCGGTCCGCAGAGACACAAATCAATGGCCCAATCGAAGTCACAGCTTAGGCAGTGAAATACAGGCTGGACACAGGTGAAGTAGGAAAATCGAAACGATAATCCATATGCTGTGCTTAAAATTGCAAGCGGCAGCGTGCCATAATATTCAAGCATTCGGTCCCGAAACAGCGCTAGAAGGGCTGGGCTGCTCCTTCCACACGTGGGGCATCCATATTTAAGGAAGCAAACAACCACTAGAACGGCTGCCGCTAGTGCCAGGATAACTGGGAATCCACCAAACAAACTCGAAAAAATGGAATGGAAGACAGCAGGGATGACTCCAAAGATTTTTTCAAATGAAATTACAAGACCGCTGCTAACAGACTTAAAAAAATGCGCCAGCCCATTTGTGGAGGACGCGTTGAAGATAGAATGTACCATCTCGCTGAAATGCAACGGTAAATCAGTATTTAAAAGGGCCTGAACCTCGGTCCGGGTATTAGCTATGTGAAGAACGAAAGTTTCCCTAGCCGAACTCAAGGCCACTTCTTTCTGGGACAATAGAGCCCTTATTCTGCTCATGCCGCTGAATTCTGCTTTCAAGGTTGGGATGCGTGGCCAAATGGAAACCTCCCTATTTGCATGTGTGGGTGGGTACAGGACATTTCTGCAGCAAACGACACGCTCAGTTACGGTTACCACATAAGCTACCCCTTTAATCAACCCGCAACAATCTTCATTATTTAAAAGTAAATAACTTCCGTTTCCCAACAAGGTAAAAGTCGGGGCGATTGCAGGCACGGGAGTCCCTTTTAATATACAGGCTAAGTTAGGCCGGTCTTGGTTACAAGAGCCGTGCAATTGTATATGCCTACACATCATCGAATGGTCTGGTGTTTCCGTACAATCCTCCCCATTCAGATAAACCTCCTGGCCGTCTTTCAAACATCTATAAGTGAAAGGAAGGGACCAGACTTCATGGAGAAATGCACTACCTAAGGGCTCATAGCGACCTATGGCAACATATTGCATACAATTTGTAAATTTATACAGTGCAAAAGGCAAAGTTATTAAACCGTGGATAAGCCACGTTGCATCGTTGGCCTCTGCCACTGAAAAAGGCAAGGACTCCAATCTCTCAATATGTAACATAGAAAATGAAGCATCTCGCATGGAAAGCAAGCGCTGCTTGTCAGTCAAATTAAAGGGGGCAAAGAGAGAAGAAACATTCATGTAGCTCCATGGCACCTTGCCAGTTTTCAACGTTTGAAGGGTCCATGCAAATTGCATGATAGAACGTAATTGATTCTGACCATGGTACAACACAGACACTTCATCATGCACAATATCCACTACAGAAGACACAATATTATCTAAAGTGTAAATGCGGGAAGAAAGCATGTTAATACTATTATCTACCACAGCAAGCACCTTTTCTAGATTGGCTTGATCTATAGCTCTAAGGCGTGTCGCAGCCTCAATCTGTGATGTCTTCCAGATTTCATTGCAAACAGCATATATCCATCTTTTTGATCTACCACTAGCCGGGCCCTTTATGAAGTCATTCAAATCTATATCATCATTCAGCCTTGCAAGATGTAATTTAACTGCAGACAATGTTGAATGTTTCAGCCAATTCTGACACAACTTGCCCACAGAGTAAGTCGTGACAGAATGCTCAGTTTCAAAACGTGGATCAGGTCTAACCTGTGTAAAGCCATCAGATAAACCTAGAAAACGGTGCTGGCATGAATCCGCACTTCTGTGCCACACCAGCCAACCATTTGGATCCATACTGGATATGTTAAAGGACGAATTCAGCAATAGGGTTTGCAAGTCTCTAATCGAAAACTGAGTATAATTACTCCAGCCAGAATATTCTTCTAACTCTGGGATGGTTGGAGAATTCAATTTTTTAGAAGTAGCCAATCCAAAGCACGTCGTTTGTGAAATAGAGGAATTCAAAAACAACATTTGATTCGGGATGAGACAAGCACGGTGCAAAGCCTCAGTGCCTTGTACCTGCCAACCCTTAGAACCCCAAACAGATTTTAAGTCAATAGTTTCTTTCCATAATTCATAGCCGCCAATAGCCAGCTGATCAAGAAAGAACTTCGAATACAACAATTTGGTATCGGTAAGTCTAACCTTGGACATAGGCTTCTGTGTCATTTTAAAATAAAAGTACTCGGGATTAGACTGATTGAAGTCAGTAAAATAAGTGTACTTTTTTAAATAAGTACTCGATCTGCCTTGTTTAGGAGCTGGGCAATGCTCCCATTGTGTATAATCTACAGTATTCCTTCTTGATGCTGTTCTATGTAAGAAGTGATTGCCAAAATGTTGAAAGCAAAACAAATCACCATAATTAGCAGATTCTAAGTACAAATCCTCAGCATCAAAGGCAGCATAGTATTTCAAATCAGAAAACAAAGACTCTACGGCCTGAACATCCCAATCATCAGAACGAATGTTTTGTTTCACAACATCCCCCATGTTAACCCTAAGCACATTGGGGACATTAACAACCTCGGTAGGGCCATGAATTTGAAATCTAACGGCATCCCACACTATCCCATCAAGGACAGGCCAAGCAGTGATGTTAACAAATGTCAAGTCTCTTTTCAATCTGTGTGCAGAATGCGATGAGGAAAGGGGGGCCAAAGTTCCATTTAGATGTCGAATGCATGTTCTTTCTTCGACATAGTGTCCATTCATAAGACGGAAAAAATAAAACACAAACCCAATAGACATAAAAAGGTAAATTGAAAAAAGCACCAGCCAAATATATGTCCAAGGCGGAATTAAAAAATGTTTTTTAAACAAGCTGGCATAAACTGCAAAACGTGAGGGTTTCTTCGAGGCATTGGAAACAGTGTCAAATGAAAATCTGGATTCTGTGGCCAAACGGGCTTGCAGTATATGTAGAGTAACACTCCCAGGCATATACTTAAAGCAATTACACAATAGATTAAACAAACAAACTAGTGCAGTTTAGAAAATATACATTTTTAATTTGATTAAAAAAGGTACAATAAAAGTCAGTGCATTGATCAGGTTTGATAAAAAGATCATATAATGATACATGTGTATTCACAAAAAAATTAATTTAAAAAGAGGTTAGATGGCACCCGGATGCCATCTAACCTCTTTTTAAATTAATTTTTTTGTGAATACACATGTATCATTATATGATCTTTTTATCAAACCTGATCAATGCACTGACTTTTATTGTACCTTTTTTAATCAAATTAAAAATGTATATTTTCTAAACTGCACTAGTTTGTTTGTTTAATCTATTGTGTAATTGCTTTAAGTATATGCCTGGGAGTGTTACTCTACATATATTGTTTACCCTGTCCCAGGATATTGATCCGTACCAGGGGGTCCTTGTTGTTAACATAGACAAACGGGCTTGCAGGTCAGGCATGGACAAGTCAGTGGGGAAAGTATAGTCTATTTCAGCAAGGTCTGTACCGGGCAAAGTACTTAATAAAGGACTGGAAATAGCAGGCAACTCGATTGCCACTTCAGTTTCATGATTAGAAGTAGTGGGCAAAACTGAATTTCTCACAATGGAAGGACAGGAAACAGCTGGTGTCATGCTAAGAAGAATCGGCCACTCTGTCTATCTTGACATTGTCAATTGAGATAAACCTGTTTTCCTTACGACCAGGAAGTGGTGGTAAAATGACTGTTCTTGTGCCCTTCACTCCAAGCACTGGAACCGGAGCTCGATAGGAAGGACCAAATTCTTTCTTGTTGTCGATCTTCTCTCGAACCAGTTCTCCAACTTGGGGTAGCCAGCCGACTACCGGGATCTGCAACGCAACATCCGACGTGGAGGGCAAATGTTCCTTTGCAAGACTGTCTCTGGTCTTTTGTAGATTCTGTGAAACAGTACAATGTTCATCTACGTCAAAGGTCGTGGCGCGAGCCACGCAGTCTAGACCGTCAAGGTCAGGGACGAACATCTTGATGCCAAAGAGCATTTCGTATGGGGTCCGTCCACCCAGAGACCTTCTAGGGAGATTATTAAGAGCACGCTGCACGCCATAGAGGTGGGCTAGCCAGTTTCTGCCAGTGCCTATAACTCGAGCTGTCAAAGATTGCTTTAAATCACGGTTCTTTCGCTCCACTACACTGTTACCCTCAGGTCTGTAGGGAGACGAAAACTTGACTTGGACCCCCATCGAATTCATGGCATCCTTATACGCCTTAGAGGCAAAAGCCGGACCCTGATCCGAATGGAAGGTACCACAGGCAAAAATCCCTACAAAGATGCGCAAATCTCTAATGACAGTCCGTGAATCAGCGCTGCGATGGGGCCAGACCCACACAAAGCGTGTGCATGAATCAACTGCAACTAAGATGTACTTATATGCAGTATCAGATGAAAAAGGACCGCAGTGATCTAAATAAACACAACCTAGCGGTTTATTAGAAATGTACAACTGTGTCTGTGGCGGACGCGCAGCAGTCGAAGGTTTAATCTGCTGACAAATGTCACAAAGAAGGACATAATCACGCGTCTGTTTGTACAGTCCCTGCCACCAGAAACGTTGTTGTAATTGAGTTACAGTGGCCGAGACGCCCGCCTGCGCAGACGCCACACCTTCATGAGCCGCTGTAATCAAGTCAGCCCTGCGATCGGAGTTGGGAATCAAACGTTCCCCAACATCAGGAATTTTCACAAAAGGAACCTTTTCGGGACTTAAGTGGTACGTGTACTTCGAAGGGAATCCCGTAGGATGTTTACCTCCCTTCTCAGTGGCAGCAACTGCCGCCAAGATGTCACTATCAATCTTACTTTTGGACCGTGTAACTGCTGCAACTAAGTATGTAGACACTGCTGATTTCGCTGCTTCATCAGCAAGCGAGTTACCGACAGCGTGGACTCCAACACGCTGGTGGCCAAGAGTATGAATTACAAAAACGAGCGGCAACGTAGCCTTAAGCTCCGCCACTCGAACCCAGATCATCTTATGTTTTATTGTGCTACCCTTGGAATCACGAAATTCATTCTGAATCCAAAAGAACAAGTTTTCATTTTAAGACTGGACACAGTAGAAAGAATCACTCACAATAAGAGTAGTAACACTAGGATGTGCGTACTCCAACGCTAGTAAGAGAGTACGAAGCTCTGCCAATTGTGCGGTGCAATCTCCCAGTGGCAACGTGTGCACTTCCCTGGAGATGAACTCATCGTTCAACATAGCACCGACCACAATGGCGCATGCGGAAACGTAGGCATGTTTAGAGCCATGCGCAACCTGCGCTGAACCATCAGTGTAAATCATACAAAGGAAGTCCTCCAAAGGTCGCATAGCTAGAGGAGCAGGATAAACAAACTCATACTGCAAGTACTCTTGGGACCGCAATGAGGCGTCAAAAATAAACGGGACATCCGTGGACGTCAAGGACGCAGCCCACTGAATCCAAAGCTTTTGAATTTGGTACACTGGCTTTCGTGACTGCCTCCAAATGAGGACAGGGTGTAACAACCAACATGCGTTTCCCCTATGACAGAGCCCATTCTTTAAGAATAGCCATCTGCACAGCTGTTAAAACCTTTTCCACAGTGGGAAACCGCATCTCAGCCGAAGTGTACAAGTGTGACTTGTAAGCAATAGGTACTGTGTCTCCTTCTTTAAAAGTGAGGTACGTGAAACTCACTGTCCCCGGTATAATTCTTATCACCGGGTTGGTATGGTTATCACGAGTCAGTAAGAACTTAGAAGCGAGCAGATCAGCCTGCAAGGACTGCAAGATGGCTGAATGCTCAGGCAGCCAGCATGATTTGGAAAAAGTTGGTTGTATCAAAGCATACAAAGGCTTGATACGCTGGGCATATTCCGGAATGTATGTCCTCCCGAAATTTAAAAAGCCCAGTAAAGACTGTAATTTTTTCAGTGTAGTTGGAGCGGGCAACTGTGCGCATTTCTCCAAGAAGTGAGGAGCCAAACCTCTACCTTCATTGTTGAGCTCATAGCCCAGAAACAACACTGTGTGCTCAGCAATGTGCGATTTTGCAAAATTAAATTTGTAACCCATGTCTGCAAAGTTACAAATAATAGAATTCACACGACACAGATGCTCCCAAATATCGTCGTCTGTGAGATATATGTCATCCACATACGAACAAGCATCCGGGTCGAGTGCCTCCAAAATAGAGACTATGCGTGCGGTAAATATACCAGGACTATTCTTATAGCCCATTGGGAGACGCCGGAATTGTTTTTGGACCCCAGCACATGTAAAACTGGTCCATTGGGAGCTAAAGCTGTCCAATCTGTGGGCATAGAAACCGTTGGATATGTCAAGCGTTGTTTTAAAACGCTTACGCACTAGACTATCCACTAGGGCAGAGCCGTGAGTATTCTGTACTGCACAGTTACGGCAATGCGAGTTCAAATGCCGGTAATCCAATACCAAACGATATGATCCGTCAGGTTTGGTCACAGTAAAAAGAGGATTATTCATCGGCGACACACACGTTTCAATGACTCCCTGATATTCCAATTGTTCAAGGATTTCCGCGACGGAAGCCTTTACTTCACGCCGAATGGGATATTGAGGTTGAGGCTGCGGCTGAGACCGCAACGGAATTTCGTGGCAAGGGGATAATTTGTCCCAACCACATTGGTTACGGTACAGAGCCGGTGCGAGAGCCCGAGCCCACTCTTCTGCAAAATGCTGCGCATGCTCTTTCGAGACAGTTTTCGCGAAACTGGGGAGGATCACCTCCTCCCCTCGCGGCGCCGCGAGCACAAAAGGTGGGGGCCAGTCAGCCTCCGAAAGCAAAATATCATACGTAGAAGACAGATTTTCCCAAAATACCCCTTTGACGGTACGCTGTATGTCACCTTCAATTAAGAGGACAATTTCATAAAGTCTTTCAGGGGGAGCAAGTCTCGTATCGGCTGTTTCTATTACAACGTAGACATCAGTCGCTGTCACCCTCAGTAGTGGACGCAGCGCCTCTCTCACTATGGTGATCTCCGCCGCGCTGTCCAGCAAGGTCAGAGCCCACGTCAGATTCCGAAGCCGCGTTCTCACTATCTGTGGCATATCGATGCGCTGTTAAGGCAGCGACTTTCTTTTTCGCAAACTGCGGTCGTTTTGGCGTTGAATCCTCCTGCTTCGCTGCGCCGTCAGTCTGGCGGGACTGGCCACGTACTTGTTGGCCACCACGTCCCCTATCGCCTCCTCCTCCACCTGTCTTCGGGGCCGATGAGTCCTGAAAGGAACGAGGAGAGCGTTGTTCAGAAACCTGAAATCTATCTGGTGATTTAATCATCGCGCGTATACTCTCTCTGTCGGCGCAGGAACTTCTGGCGCAGGATACGAATCCTGAGTCTGCTGTTGTTGCTTCCCCTGTTTCTGTTTTTTAGGCCAATTCTGTTTATTGGACTTGGGCTGGACATCTGCTGTAGCAGACTGCCCCTGTGGTTGTTTTTTCTCCTTGACAGGAAAATATTTCAGACCTTTACTTGTGCGACCTATAGTTTTATATGCGGCCACAACAATCTTCGCTAACTGTCGGGGTTTTTCGGCATCGGGTAGAGCAGCCAAAGCATTCGACACCTGAAAGTTCACCGCATCTCCCTTTATATTGGAGAGGATGAGATCGCTAACAATCTCAAAAGAACCACACAGGCGCATACCCAATTCAACTGCTGCTTCCGGTCCGTGATCATCCTGAACACGCTTAACAATCGTAGGCAGTACGGACATTGACGGGGTGCCAAAACACCTCGTATAAACGGCCGCAAACGTTTTTCCCCAACTTTCACAGTCAACGAGTTCAGGAGTTAAATCCTTAGGCAAAGTTACCCCTTACCGAGCTAGCTACAGTGTCTCATTGGTCATAACAAACTCCCAATGTTTAGACAAACCAGAACATGAGCTTACAATACCTCAGGTTACGTGGAACACATGAGCACTCTTTAGTTATACAATCATTTCAAACCAGAACGTGGAGTAAATGAGGACACGTGAACATTTGAAATATTTATTTACTAATGCCGTCTTCTCAGGCGCAGTATCTTAGATAATACAAGGAAACATATTATCAGAAGCAAAGTTATCATCAACATTCTATGTTTATCAGCAGGAGTAGAATTCGGAAACACAGCCTCCAGTTGGTCAAATTTCTCGGCAAGCCAGAAAGGGAAATCATCTTTATCATCGGGACGCTTACCAAAAACCGAATTGACCATAACCGGATTAAGTCTTAAACCGCCATGTTCCGCCTGAACGGCCGGACCCCCCGGGGGACCTCCGGGAGATGACAACCAATGTATTGCACTAATGCACGAATCACGGCAATCGAGACAACATGCAGTCTGCGAATATCCACAAGGGGACAAGCGCCGTGATTCGGGTGCGGGGTGAATCCACCCAACGCAGGCCAATTTGTGCCTGGAATGGACAATGGACCCAATCTCGCAGCGGATAAAGAGTGGGGAAGGGCGCCATCAAACCAAACGCGATGCTGCCAATGATCAATAGGTATTTCCAGTGCCCTGTACGGTGTATATTCAGCCGGTACAGGTGAGGGTGTGTAGGTGTGGAACACGTTAGAATTAGCGTCCACTTCTGGAAACGTTACCCACGAATAAAACAGTTCGAAAGGGTATGCCGGATCTGCACACACCACCGAAATCACAGCCAAGCCATCCAACGGGACTTGGTAAGCCTGTAAATGGTTGCGCACCGCAATGCGACTATGCTGCGGGATGACCACAGCCTGCGCCATGATTGCACCAGAATAACAGAAAAAACAAAGGAAACTTTGTAGCACAACTGGGTAGTAATTCTAAAGAAACCGTTTTAGATAGAATCAAGCTTGAAAAGACCTATTTCAAAAAATAGGTAGGTTTCACCGACACCACCGTTTTCCGGAAACGACAGTGAAGGGGTTAAGGTTTGAACGATAAACTACTCGAGTGTCATGATATAAGTCCACCAACGTATGGGCGCCATGTAGCAGGGTTTCTGTTCTCCCACAGAACTGTGCACAGAGGGTTGGAACCTCAGCGACTTAGGGTGGCCCAAAACTCACCTTAGTACCCAACAAACCCCTTACCAAGCTAGCTACAGTGTCTCATTGGTCATAACAAACTCCCAATGTTTAGACAAACCAGAACATGAGCTTACAATACCTCAGGTTACGTGGAACACATGAGCACTCTTTCGTTATACAATCATTTCAAACCAGAACGTGGAGTAAATGAGGACACGTGAACATTTGAAATATTTATTTACTAATGACGTCTTCTCAGGCACAGTATCTTAGATAATACAAGGAAACATATTATCAGAAGCAAAGTTATCAGCATAGTTACTAGTCCATAGAAAGCAAATGGTGACAGCATGTTAACATGCTGTAATGAATAAGAGTTAACAACACTTATTTCTCACCCTCCCTAACACACATATTATATTAATAGCTAAGAAGGTCTCTTTGGGTTCGAATTAGGGCGGGCCCATACCTCAGGATCCTAGAATGAAGAGATCACATCAGCAAACACCAGCTCTCTCTGCATGCGAACAGCATCAAGTGTGTGCGTGTGCCTCAAGCAAAGCAATATAAAACCCGCCTAAAGGCCAAAGTTGGCAGAAGCTGCACTTATGTTATGTCTAAGAAGGCGCGAAGATCAGACCTCATAACAATTCAGTATCTTGTTGTTCCTGAAGCTTCAGAACTCCCTGTACAGACATAGTTTATTGAGCAAAGCTGATATCAGAGTAATAACATATTATTCTCATGTAAACCACAACGAACTACTAGGTTGAAAGCTAAATCAACAATTAAGTGTCGTGTGCAGAAGCAGCAAAAGGAAAAATGGCGTTTAAACATGTAATGTGCCTATGCTAACTTAACGCATTATAAAGATATATAGTAGCTATATGACAGGAGTTGCACTGGTCTTGCAATGGGGAATGTTATTGGTGTTGGAGCTGGGGGTTGGAGAGTCCCTTCACGATGTTGAAGAGCTCTTTGCTGTTCTGTGCGTTGTTGTCGAGGTGGTCCTTGGAGGAGGACTTTTTGGCGGATCTGATGAGGGGATGGTGTTGGCGCATGGCGTTCTTGTGGGCTGCGTGGTTCTCCGGTGTCGGTTTGTGGCGCCATTTCTTCTCTAGTTTTTGGCAGGTTTGTTTGGAGGTCCGAAGGTCCGTGGAAAACCAGCTTGCATTCTGGTGTGTCTGTTGGAGGGTTTCTTGACCGGGACATGGGTGTTGGCGCAGTCGTCAATCCAACACCTGAGGTTGCAGGCGGCGGGGTCGGTGGGGTCTGTGGGTGGGCTTCGGGCGAGGGCTGTGTTTAGCTGGTTTTCGGTGATTTTGCTCCAGCTGCTGTGGGGGATCTGTTGGGTGTGGTGGTGTGTGGTGGGTTTCTGGAAGGTGAAGTGGATGCAGCAATGGTCGGTCCAGTGGAGTTCGGTGGCGTGGCTGAAGGAGACGTGGGTGCTAGCGGAGAAGATGGGGTCAAGCATGTGGCCAAGGTTGTGATGAGCTGCCTGAGTCCGAGGTTGGTGAGATTGTCGATCAGGGTGGTGGAGTTGGTGTCGTTGGTCTATGGATCCGCTTAACAGCATTGCTGCAGCTACTGAGTGTCCTGGGCGCAGCTACCGAGCCATCATGAGAACACATATTCAAGGTAATTCCTTATTGTGCAAGCAGGTCTACAGAGCCATCCTGTGTGCAGCCTAGGAACCATCGTATGGGCGGATCTTCAATGTAATTCCTTGTGGTGCAAGCTGGTACTTCAGGGTATCTACATTCTTTTCTGGCATTCATTGTATGTACAATTTTCTGTAATATTTAGTCTAACTACTTGCTCTCCAACATCCTCACTCACTTCTCTATTTATGGATATTGTGTAAAGGGAACAGTACATTTATTAAATGAATTTATGGAGATAGGGTTAGCACTAACGTTATCCTGCAAGCTTGAATAACCTACAGCCAATACATTGGGTATACCTACTCAGCTGAGATGGATTTTTCCTTCCCACCACGGACATCCCCTGGTTGGTGGTAAGGAGGAATCTCTGAGAAAAGCACAGCTGATTGTTAAATAAGAGCCCAACCAACGTTGGTGGCGCCATGTCATGTAGTTCCCACTAATTCACTACATGGGCCTAGCCCGGGCACATAACACTCCACTCCAGTTCAGGATTCAGTCTCAAGCAACGTCTGTTTCTCTTGCTGGGTGGCCGGGCTCCGCCCCCTATACTTTCACCCCCCATCACCAAATACCAAAATAAAACCAAACAAGGTTGATGAAATACATGCACTCACAGGTAAATACTTCATTATTTTTTCCTTGTTGGGGTCAAAAGTGCTGCAAACTGCCAGTCTGACACTCAGCTTCAGTTATTGCCCCTGAGTGACACTGGGCAAACTATTTGCTGGGCTGACGAGCTCACTGCCCTTGGGCCTGTGAGGTCATCAACTCGGCAAACGCATAGCCCAAAGGTCCTGTCTCCACACCCTGATGACGTGGGCGTAAACTCAGACCTGGGCACTTCAGGCTAAAGCCCTGTAGTGCCGGGGCTTCACATCAGTCAGGGAGTGGAGATCATGGCTACCCCACCCATTTCCAACTCGTCACGAGGGGTTGGTCCCACCGTGTGATGAGTTGGCAAAGGGTGGGGGAGTGGCTGCAGGCAGGCGGGAAGCAGACAAATTGAGTCTGCACAGTGATTTATCAATATTCTTGAAGACACACTGCTGCGCAGGCTCATGGGGCCTTATTTATGAAGGCCTTGCGCCACCGGTGCGTCACTTTTAAAATGGGAAAAAGTGACGCACCGGCGGCGCAAGGCCTTCATAAATAAGGCCCATGGTTTCTGCTTCCCATGCTGCACTTTGCGAGGGACACTATTAGCTCTGAGTGATTGTAGGTGCATTACACGTGTATGGCACTACATAGTCATGGACTGTCCAGTAGCCAGGAGCAGATTCCTGGACCCGGTGGCGGCGTGGAGGGAAGATGGTGCAGGTGTGATTCGGGCCTGCGTTGTTAACATGCAGAGTCCAGATGGTGTCTTGCAGTCTCCCAATGCCGAGGTGAGGGGTTTGTATTTTATGGCTCCGTCTGAACCTGAAAAAGTTTAGGTCAGCAATTGTGTGTGCTTTGGTGTTTCAGTTTACCTTTTCATGCTTTTCTCCGCAGTTTTAAATAGAAATGAGAGACCTCGACCCAAAGACACAGATAATGGTTTTTGTACACCGGCATTCATGCACCTAATTAAAAGTAAAAGTTGTCATATTTTTTAAATAACTGGCATTCTGAATGCACATATTTTTAAGTAATTTGATCATACGCGTGATAGTATTTTTTGTACTCTGAAGAGTTGTGACACAAAATGTGCCTAAGGTCATACAATTTAAGTTAGGAAACCCCGATTTATCCCCGGTATTCTGGTTCACTACACAAATCAGCCAGTAATTTGGAGTTTGTTAGCCTTTCCTTTTATTAAGGTATTGGTTATTACCTCTTTGGGCATTTTTCTGCATTTTATTATATGAAGACTGTGACCTAACAACCTGAAAGCAGCACTAATGTTTTTTTGTACAACTGGCATGCTTAAAGCACTTATTTGAATGAAAGTGCTTTCATACATGAAAGTGAAGGAAAAGAGATTTGGTGAGATATAAGGTTTGCCTAAGATTAAATAATTTAAGTGGGGAAGCCCTTATTTAGCCATGTTTCTAGTTCCACTTTGTACAAATCAGCTACTATTTGCAATCAGAAGGTATTGCTAATGTTGCTCAGAACTTGCTCTATAATAAACTAGTCCACTTGCAGGGTCTACAGCTGTCTTGTCTTTTACTTAGCGCACCAATGGTTCATATATAAAAACTCTCACTTCAATAAGCACTTCAGTGCAGTGTTGCAAAGGTAAATATCAAGGAGATTCCACATATGTGGTAACATATAGGGAAATTAGCAGATTCTATGTGATAGGTGGTCCCCTTGTTCAGGGGCGTAGCTAGAGCTTGTGGCGCCCGGGGCTATCCGCCAGATTGCCGCCCCCCCTGGGGGGTGCTGGGGGAAAAGGACGGCGAGCACCTGAAAGAGGTCCGAGAGACACGTAGTATCGCCGCTAATAGTTACCTCGTTCATGCAAGTTACATGCACATACATGACACGGTCCAGCTCTAGATAGCCCCCGTCCCCAAAATAGTTCCTCCTCGGGCGGACCGCCCCCGCCTAGCTGCGCCGCTGAAGGAAAAGCAGAAGGAAACCCAAAACTTACATCAGTTCTACCTACCCTGTTTGTCACCTCTCACTAATAACATCACAGCTTGTGCACAACCCTTGCCCCCTATCTGTGGCGCACTGCCAATAATTGTAGAATTTAATAGGAACGTAGACTTGTGTATTGCTGTGGAGAGATTGGTAAAAAGGGGAAAGGGTTAACTAAAATAAATTGATAACATGCTATGGGTTTAAGTAAGGGACCATGATTCATCTGAGCACAGAGTTTTTTAAGGCCCTTTTTGTTCGTTCACCCATAAGCGCTAAGAGGTGGTTAAAGTTTAAGACAGGCTCCGTTAAAGACAATGCTTCAAGTCATGTATTTCTGACCGGACCGGAACAGGGCCGGACTGGGAACTGAAAGCAGCCCTGGCAAATTTTGCAAGACCAGCCCCCGTCCGGCGCGTAGCAGACCAGCCCCCGTCCAGCGCATAGCGAGCGAGCGCAGCGAGCGAGCCCGACGGCCACTAGGGGGGTTTGGGGGGGATCTCCCCCCGTGAAAATTTTGAAAAACGACAGACCAAAATGGTGAATTTTACAGCATATTTTTCATTACATATTCAAATTGTATCAACTTTCAAAGCACAGTAAACAGTAGATGATGACCTTAAAGAACATCAGGTTACCCACCCAGTCATATGTATTCATAGGCATTCTTTCAGAGAGCACCAAAAATAGACACAAGTAGTGAATCAGAGAGAACAAAGTAAAAGTGAGACCAACCCCCACATGGTGTGTAGGGAGCAAGCGCTGTGAGCAACGACCAGGGGGAGCTTCAACCCCCCCAAGAAAATTTGGGAGACACAAAGGCCAAAACAAAGCATTGTTCAACATATTTTTCATTACATATTAGATGGTATTAACTTTTAAAGCATAGTAAATGATTACCTTATAGAGCACCAGGATACCCAATCATAAATCACAGACATTGCTACAGTGAACACTAAAAAATGAAATGTCAAGCATTGAACATGAATTTAAATATAACCAATTTATTCTTCATATAAAATAGGATAAAGACATTTAAAAACACACTGAACTTCAAACAAGTGTGCAAAGGTTCAGAGTAAAAAGTGTACAAGACAATGTGCAAACATTAAATGATTTTTATATCCTGAGTTTTGTAAACAGTGCTTAAATAAAGGATCTCATGTAAAGTGAAACAGTGCACAACATTATGACTAGGTATATTGACATTGTAAACAGCTAACATGACCTGCTTGTAGTAGCAAATCCTTAATATGATTTTATATACTATAAAACATAACAACATACTTCTTCTCAAACAAGTGTTATATTCAATTGCACTTTGCATTCATTTGTGTCAAGAGGGTGTTTCGCAGATGAGATGTCGGAGCAAGTCCCCAAGCAACCACCCATGGGATTTTGATGTAAAGTCCTACCTACTAACAAAGGTAGACCTGGATTTAAAACAAAAGCTGACGCCTTCTTGAGGTTTTCCAAGAATGCATGTATGCTGTAAAGTACTGCATAAATACAGTTTTGTATTGGATGGATATTACTTGTTGTTTCAGTGCAAAGCCTATGCTAGACAGTAGACATAATGCTCACAGGCTTTCACTATGGTACAAAGGTGTGTGCGTGGTGTAAAGCAGGCTCAAAGAGAGCCAACGCAAGGAGGTCAACTCTGGTTATTGCACTGCATTGTTTCATATTTATAAATGGCCCTCAAAATGTTGACGGTAACGTGCAAAAGTCAAATGGTTTTCATGTCAAGAGTGCAACCATCAAAGAAAATATTGTATTAGAAGTGCTCAGCTTAGAAATGTGGTAACTTGAGCTCACATTTTAAAGTGTTAACATCCCTTGCATCAATTTGCTTTTGGAGGCAAAAAGATCAATGATTTTCTCATTGCTTATTCGCATTAAAGCATCTTTTTCAACAGACATAAGCATAAAGGCTTCCAAACGTGACTGAGAGAGAGAATTACGCAGCCTATTCAAGATGTACTTGAGCTTAGAAAAAGATCTTTCACAAGCCACCTGAGAGGAGGAAAGAGTCAATGCCAACTTATAGGCATTAAAAAGAGAAGTGTAGGCTTTACTGTACAGGTTATAACGCAATAATAAACTATAGCAGCAAGCAATACAGTCCCTGCAAGTCTTACACTTATACTTTTTTTGCCCAACATTTGCGGACTGTACTATCTCATCATCAAAGTTGAGATAATGTGTGTCTAAGTCTTGCTCATCTTCAACTTCTTGGATGATACTGTACTCTTCTTCAAGACTGAGTTTTAGTCTGCTCCACTTAGATGCAAAATCAAGCAACTCATGCTGCAGTTTTTCAACAGATGCTTCTGGATCAAATCTAGTTAACAAGCCACTTAGTCGTTGAAGAGCATTTTGTGGAAAGTTCTGGAGGATGTCTCTAAAGTTTCTGGGGTCCAGGCATGCCAAATCTGCAAACAACTGGCCATGAGTTGTGAATCGACTTTGAAGGCTGGTAACTACTTTGTCCATTGCAGCATTATAAACTTCTATCCTGTATTTATCAGTAGCTGACCTGATGGGATCATCAGTCGCAGTTTCGCCGGGCATCATCTTCTTCCTGCGTACCCGAACCTCTGGGAAGTCAACTTGAATCAAAATTTCGCTGTCACACTGAACCAATTTTTCTTGTGCCCAATTGATGAATGTATTTGTAGCATCCATTATGCTGCTGAAATCCCGATCATGTTGCTGTAGGGAGCCAATGGTTTCAGTCACCATTCGATATGCCTGCAGTACGTCCAGACCTTGTGTTTGCAAGTACAGCGATAAAGGAGTGGTGTTATGAAAAATAAATAGATACATCTGTGCAGTCAAAATGGTATCAAATGTAACTAGTGACTTTAGAAATGAAATGGCTTTGTATCTGATCTCATCATTGAAGTTATCTGATGTGGATATCTCTTCCATAGTTTGAAGAACCTCAATGTACACAGATTTGCTTGGGTCATTGTATAGACCAAAGATTTTTTTGAGTGCTACATCTTTTGCCCACCATCTTGTTTCTCCAATTATAGAGATGGAGCGAAACCGTGATTCAATATTTTTGTCTCGCCACACATTCATTCGAAGGTATGAATCTCTGAGAAATACGGCACAAGAATTTAACAGCCCAAACAGTGAAATTGCAGATACTGAGGTTTTAGTGACATCACTTATAACAAGGTTAAGTACATGCGCGTAGCACCAGACATGAATCTGACCAGGTGCTTCTTTACTCAGCCATGCTGTGAACCCATTATACTGTCCTTGCATATTGGAGGCTCCATCTGTTGAGTTACCAACACAATTTGCAACGCTAATGTTCATGGATTCAAGTACAGTGCAAACTAGCTGACACAATGCCTTTCCAGTTGTCGTTGTGCAATTAACAACAGCCACAAGACGTTCGTGGACAACATCGGTGACATATCTTACTATAATAGAGCACTGGTCTACAACATTTATGTCCTGTGTTGTATCCAGCTGTATTGAGAACATTTCTGCTTCTCTTATTTCTTCAGCAATACCCTCTTTTATTAATGAGGAAATAATATCTATCAGAGAGTTTACTGTTGTTTTTGAAATCAGGGTAACCAAACTGCCACGTCCTTTACCACTCTTTGCAACCTCATGACGTTTTTTACTCTTTTTAATGACATCCTCAAGATGGCTTTTCAATAATGGATCAAATTTTTTGAGATACTGAAGAAGTTCCAAAAAATTCCCATGATCCAATGTTTCATCTTCCAAGGTGTAGCTAGCTTCTGTAGTTGCTCGATAGCTCAGGCCTCTTTTGCCAATCAGTTTTATTGTTTCTACTACTCTTTCCAAAATGGCACGTTTTCGCTTGACTTCCTCTTGTTTTGCAGTTGTGTGTTTTGTAAAAAGATGACTACATATATCTATGTTTTTGGTTCGCATCATGAAGGATTCCGAAGTACTGTGATGAAGGATGCTGTCTTCGTGCTCATCGATTCTTTGATACATATGCCTTTCATCAGAACAGCCATCAATGAAAGCACTTCTATCTGTCTTTTTGCTAAAAGCTAGACATACCACACAGAAAAAGGTTTTGGCTTTGCGTGAATAAGTCAACCACTGCCTTGGTTTCCCATTTTTTTGCTGATATAATCTTTTAGCATTCCAACATAGACCATCAGGTTGACAGGGATGAAATTTAAAAAACGCACTCAAATTTTCAGATGTTGGTCTCAAAAACCATTGGTCCTCCTCCGCTGGATCAATCAAAGTCACATCAGCATATGCTGATTTCTCAACGATGGGGTCTTCTTGACACTTTTCTTTGGAATCTTCCCCACTTTCTATTTCAATGTCCCCTTCTAAACACTTGGGAGCTGCCTCCTTTACTGTGGAATCACTACTCATTTCAGTCCTTTGGCCTTCAGCAGTTTGTTCAACAGCTTCACTTCTGAAGCTGGTAGACGTGCTGTCACCTTCTAAAGAAATCAAATCTTTTTTGGTAGTAAACATATCAGTCAGTTTTTTGTAGCGGCTTGCTTCTTCCTCTTGCATTTTTTTCTTCTTTTCACGTTCTTTCTCAGCTCCTCCTTTCTGGTGCACTTTCCTCTTTCCAAGAGCTGCATGAGTTAACGTCACATCAGCACATGCTGATTTCTCAACTACAGGGTCCTCTTCATACTTGTCTTCGGAATCTACATCAATTTCTAAGTCAATGTAATCTTCTATATGCTTAGAAGCAGCCTGTGTTACAGTGCCTTCACTGCTTATTTCAATTCTTTGGCCTTCAGCAGTTTGTTCAGGACCTTCAATCCTGAGGCTGGTAGACGTGCTGCCGCCTTCGAAAGAAATTAAATCTTTTTTGGGAGTAAACATATCAGTCACTTTTTGGTATTGGCTTGCTTCTTTCTCTTGCATTCTTTTCTTCTTTTCACGTTCTTTCTCAGCTCCTCCTTTCTGGTGCACTTTCCTCTTTCCAAGAGCTGCATGAGTTAAAGTCACATCAGCACATGCCGATTTCTCAACTACAGGGTCCTCTTCACACTTCTCTTCGGAATCTACATCACTTTCTACTTCAATGTAACCTTCTATATGCGTGGAAGTGGCCTGAGTTACAGTGCCTTCACTGCTTATTTCAATTCTTTGGTCTTCAGCAGTTTGTTCAGCACCTTCAATCCCGAGGCTGGTAGACGTGCTGCCGCCTTCGAAAGAAATTAAATCTTT